>NC_133472.1:38247574-38522542 GCF_025370935.1 Choristoneura fumiferana
ATATTATTAAATAATTGGAAAACAATGCATTTTATCCATTGAAAAGCTATTCATCGATACAACATTAATATTTCAGTATGTTAGAAAACTACTTTATTACTTTGTCTTCAAAGCTGGCGTCCCCAATAGCGAGGCGTATGTGATAGGTGGTGTCAAAAACACAGCGGTCTTATTATCTGGACCCACATCAGTTGCACGTAGCCGTAAGACATCATTGTGAACACTAACCGCAGCAGGCTTGTTTTTAACGCTAGCGATCTGGCCCCTGTACCTCAAAAATTACTAGTGCTACAAATTGTCAATTTTTAAATTTCTCACAACAAAAGAGACAATTATTTAGAATTGTAGCACTTGTAACGTTTGTGATACAGGTGCCTATCGAAGTCCGCCTTGCGACTCCATTTAAGGGCACGCGTCGTTAATTAATGGTCTTAATGGTCGATTAAGCGACCGGTCCGAATGTGTACGTTCAATTGATAGTGTGACGATAGTGTTTACAGCTCATTGCACTACGGGGACAAGGCTAAGAAAGAACATTATCCTACTAATGCCTACTATAACAGTTTCGATTCACTATTATATTTCGTCAATACTTTGAAAAAACAAGTCAATACGTCAACATAATTGACCATTGAAATAATGTTCATAAAGTTCACCTTAAAAATTATCAATCAATATCGATTATATTTCTGAGTGAACTTTATTACCTCAACAGGTTTGGTACGAGTTTTCATTTTTAAGTACTGACTATTTTGTTTTAAATTTATTAACTTTAATGAGCTCCTGGTATGCGGTCGTACCGGGAGGTGGCCAGTCTAACAAAATATATCTAATACGAATGCAAACGATTGTAAGTATGTGCGTGCGCACATGATGCTTGTTACTCCTTCGCGGTAACAAAAATGATAATGTATAAAGTCTTGATGGCCCCAAAGAAAGATCAGCGCCGACTGCAAGGGCGGCCTCATGCTGCATTAATTTTGCAGTCACATGCATTTTCTTTCTCCATGTTCTCGTAATCACGAGTAAATGTTTTCTTTCTCTCCTAATATACAGGCTGAACCTACTTTTTATCCCACTACTCCTACGGAAACAATGTAAAATTCCAAACTATTAATCGCTAAATGAAGACCACAATGTAAGTTTTGGTAATACCCATGGGAATTATAAACAAATCCCGGAATTTCAATTCGATTCAGAACTAATGGTAAACGAACCCCGCGGATAAAAGCTAGGCAGTAGAATATAAATTCGCGGACGTCCCTTTGGCATACCTCTATTTGGTTTATTGTGTGAACCAACAACTTTCTTTTAGAAACGTAAGGCGTTATTTTTTTTATAATTAAACAGTTATGTATTGATACAAAATAAAGCTATTTCTATTCCTGCAAATAAGGATATCCTGCTTCCCATAATATGCATAGGGCGCCGGTCGTACGTTCGGTTCTGCAGAGCTACTACGAAGCTCGTAACTCGAAGTTCGTGTCGTGCGGTCCCTCTCGCTCTCAACCATCCATCTCGTTGGTGGCGTTCTACGCTGCGCTTGACGATCCGCGGTCTCCGTTCGAGTACTTTTCCGCCCCAACGGTCATCTGTTCTCCATGCTATATGACCTGTTCATTGCCAATTCAACGAGCTAATTTGCTTGCGTATGCCGATGAGCCTCGGTCTTCTACGTATCTCCTAATTTCTGATCCGATCCCGTTGTGAAAACCTGAGCATAGCCCTTTCCATAGCTCGTTGAGAAACTCTGAGCCTATTTATAAGGGCCTACGCTAGCTGGCGCGGGTGCACAGAGCAGGCGCGGATACAGGTAAAATCCATAAGGCTTATACTATTTTTCAATAGGCGTTCAAGGGCTCCGTGCAAACCGCGTCAGGCCTATAGTGAAGCACATCTTCTTAGGTACATCATAACAGCCTAAATTGACTGATGTTTCTGTGGTTTCTCACCTTGCAAGTCCGTAAGCACGACCCGTCCATCGTAGCCGGCGGTGAGTAGATAGTACGCTCCCGGCGAGAACCTCACGCTCCGCACGTCGCCCGAGTGCGGCGTGAAGCGTTGGAGCGCGCGCGAGCCCCGCACGTCGTGCAATGCACACGAACCGTCGTCGTGCCCGCAGACCAGCAGGCGACCGCTCGGGTCAACCGCTAACGACGCCACCGCTGATCCCTGTACGACAAAAACAAAGGTTTCAGAATTACTTATAAAGGATTTTACGGCTTATCCCGTTTGTCAGCCCTAAAACAGCCACTCTAAGGTGGATACTTGGAAACGCGTGTCCGTCTATCCACCTTGACGGTGGAACCTCCTGTCTAAAGGGTGGATAGACGGACATGCATTAGGGTGGCTAATTATAAGGTGGATAAATGGAATAAGTCAATTTTACGTCAGCTGTAATCTTCTAGAGCGTAAATCACACAGGACGGCAGCAGGTCGGGGCAAGTCGGGTCGGGAGTGCGGCGGGCCTATTTAGGTACGTGGCTGTAGGTATATGAACAAAACCATACTGACGGCGGGCGCGGTACGGGTCCTGCGCGGGCGCCACGGTGTGATGTCGATCGTATACAGCTACGTAAATAGGCTCGACGCACTCCCGACCCGACCCGCACCCACCCGCTGCCGCCCTATGTGTGGGTTGCGCTTTACATGGTTTAGAATCCTTTTATCGCTTATCAATCATGTGATTTCCTGGAATAACTATCTTATAAGTATATAGGATAGGGGTATAGGTTTGTAGTAACAAACTATCTCCGAACTTTGTTAAATTGGTTCAGCATGTTAAGCGTGAAGAGGTAATTGACCGACAAACATATTTACATTTAAATACAACATTTAAATAAAAATGTATATAAAAAAATTACTTACGTATTTGTAATTTTAGGAAGTATGAATTGTTGGATAGATCATTTATTTTAATTTTTGTTTGTTAATAGGAGAAGCCAGGTGGTGCAATTGGGCGAATTATCGATTTGATATCGATACGAAACCCTTCCCCCGTGAGTGTAAAGATTATCCCAGGAAGAGAACCATAAAAACAAGTAGTATTTTCTGCATTTTATCAAGAGACTGTCAATATAGGAATCCGTCACACTATAACTTTCCAAAATAGATAGAGGACTTTTTAACAACTTTTCTTTCAGTCAGTTAAAATCTTCGCTGTTCTAACAAGCGGCTGGATCCATAAATGAAAAATGTCACACTAGTACAAAACTTTCTAACTTTAATGTTATTGTCTGTGCTCTCGGGAAATGATAAGTTTTAAAACTTCGTCGCACGGGGAGTAGTTGCGAACTGTATTTGATTTGTATTGACAAAAAAGACTCGAAAGTCAGTAATATGATTTCATAGCAATTTTTCGCGTCTACACAATGAATTTGAATTATAACCTTGTTAACAAACTACAACTTTGTAGTTTCTTTCCCTAGCGATACCTTTATGTCTTTTAACACAAAATGTGTTAAGAGTAGACTTACACAATAAAAAAAATATTGTTCACGGTTAATGAGGGTTTCTTGACAGGCAAAATATCGCTAGATGGCGTTAGTATCGAGAAATCCGTTTGACGTTACAGTATTGTGCCATTGGCTCATTTTGGTATTTAACCAACCACAACCGTGACACAAATGTGAAATTGGCAAATTGACCTCACAATACTACTCTGCCTCAGAAACTCATTATGGTAATTCATTAACTCTAACAAACAAATTCTCCAGCCGTATTATCTAACGCGCGAGCGCTCGCGTCCGTATGCACCATCTCTTTCTACCCTTACCCTACATGCACCGTGTCACAGAAAGAAATGGTGAGAGCGATTAGTCCTTCCGAGTGCATTAGACAATAAGGTCTTTGGAGTGAAAATCGCGAAAGCGGAGACTTAACCCTTTTCAACCATAAAAAAATATAATATAATAAGCTGTATAGCGCTTGTATTAATACTGGCTCTGAATTGTAATCATATTACATGGTTCTACTTGTTGTGCTTGCTGACTTATTAAGGAACTGACGTACACACGTCGTATGCTTGTATTTACTATTTTACCTTTAATACACATATATTATTTCTTACTAACAGTTCTACATAATTTCATTTGCTAGGTACCTTTGTGGCATTGCCAACCGGCGGCGAAATGACATTGACGCAGCCGCCCGTGCGCAAGTCCCAGAAACGGACAGACTTGTCCTGGCTGCCTGACACGAACATCGCTCCGCCCCAGTTGTACAGTGACAACACATGCCCGGAGTGACCGCTTAGTGCCTGTCAACAAAAACATAATTAAATCACTCCAATACTACTCCTGAAGCAAGCAGCACCTTTTTAAAAGCGTCGTCGACTCACTTTTGTATCTATATAAACGCGATACGCACGCGAATCGTATGGCTGTTTTATGGAAAGAAAAATGCGCTTCGCGGTGTGCATGGCTTTAAATATCAAACATCCAAGACTCGAGAATATATCTGCCCCAATCAGGGACGAACCCGGAACCTTAATTCAAGCCTTGTAATCTGGTTCTCTTACCACTAAGCTATATATCAGGTCGCGACCGGTCGTCAAAATACTTATAACAGGCTTCGTTTTTTTGACGTGTAGCATGCATTACTTTCGCACTTGCGAATTTTAACTATAAGTACCCTTAAAGTGACAAAAGGTTTTCAATGTCGAAGTCTTGACATTGACATAAGATTGATTTTTAATGGATGTATGTACAGTCAAGGGCAAAGATATCGACACGGCCAAAATTACAAAAATATGTATACTCGACTTTATGCACTTGACATTAATGTATGTATGATGAATGTATGTGTAAATGACAGATGTTCTAAGTCTATTCATAAATGACAATAGATTGCTGCCGCTAACTACAGAAGGACTAACACAGGTTTTGTCGCGGGCATAAAGCAAATTTCCCTTTTTAATTGGTATACGTGTGAGAGAGGGTATCCACTATTAACTCTGAAGTATGAGTGCAGGTTTATTAAACGCGCGTTACAAGAAGCAATAGGTCTTGAATATGTATGAGTACCAGTACACACGTGTGAATAACGTCTACGTATTTAATAGACGGTTGCTATCTTCCATCCAAATCTATCTAGATTCATCCAGATGTCTTTACTATTTTCCATAAATATACAAGTTACGAAAGTCTGTGTTTAGTTTTGTGAAAAGTTCCGACCTTATAGTGTAACGCACGCGTATCGAAATTGTATTCGTCATAGATATATTTCCACCCAATATCTTTTAAATACGTATACTTACACAAAGCACACGTTAGCTTAGGTTATAATTTATGCAAAAAGATCGTACATAATATAAAATGAAAATAGTTCTTTTTGGGTGGGATTTTAGGAACATTCACAAATTCGCGAATCGCTAACGGAGATTTTTGCAAAATAGTCGCAGCACCTGACGGTTGTTTTACATACGAGTAAGTATGGCGCTGGCACCCGAAGCGATCAAATATAGTGTGGTGAAATAATGTATTTGTCAAATGATGCGCTACTTCAAACGGTTTTTGGTGCAACATTAGTGAGGGCTCATCAGATAATCTCACCGTCTGAATCGCGGTAACTTATCCGTGTAACAATTACACGACACTCATTAGAAACTTCGGAGCCACAATATCATAACCAAATGTGGAAAGTTCAGAGTTGGAGCATATTCCTGAGCAATAACCGGAGCGTCGATTTTAGAAATTTCGCGGGTGTGTAATGAGAACGTTAGGGTACCTATATATTTTTGGCTCAACCCTAAAGTACGCCCGACGCAGAGTTTATTACATAAAGTTTTTTTTTTTGGGTCTTGCAACTTTCGTGAGCTTGTAAAAAGCTTTTGCGGTTAGAAATTTCAACTTTGTTTTTGGTACACAAATCTTCCGTTAAAGCAGAAAAATAATTATTTTAAGTGGAGTTAGGTACCTGGTGGTCATTCACGATGACGCGTGCCGTGGTTCTTATTACAATGCTATTAATGTCAAATTTTGACAAAATCACGCGTCTTCGAGGATGGCACTAGGTATATCTACTTACTACAATTCAAGAATTCTACAACATCTACCTATATAAGTATAATAAAACTGAATCGCTATTTCTCTTCTTCACGCTGTAACTTGGGAACGGCTTTATCGATTACATCCATCCTTTTTTTTAAGTTTTGTAATACTCCATATAAGGTTCCTACAGAAAATTAGCAAGAACACTTAACGATTATATAAACTTTTCCAATGTAACCTTACGCGCTAAATTACAACCGCTTGGATTAGAAACACGAAATTTGGCGCGGGTTTTTCTATGCAACGCTAATGTAATTACCGGGATTTCCCAAGGGAGTTTTTGGGCATCCCAGAATTTCGGACGAAATTTGGTGACAGAATATGAATCATGCCTTATTGTTTTTATTCTGATGTGGGAATCGTCATAAAATATGTCAAAACTGGCCAACTACACAGTCAAATATTTCCCTGACAGAAACTCGGTTCTCAAAACTTGTCCTTTACCACCCGAATCTACAGCGTAGCGGTACAATTCTATAATGAGGTTACTTTTCAGTAATCTGTTTAACTTATTCTAGTATGAACGACGACTTCTGTCGAAATATCCGGCCTATCAAATAGAAGCTAGCCGTTATCCCTTCGTTCAATAATTAGGCTATTCTTGTAATGACGCCGTTTGAAACAAATTGCTCAATAGAGCTTTATTTGCCCGATGGGCCCGTAATACCTAGCGACCTCCACCACGGCGGTTCAGAAACGTAAGATTTTATTGCCTATTCCTCACATAACATATCAGTTGCATAAAAGTGATAATAGCACAGGCTTTTGCATTCCTGTTTCGATTGCATAAATATCTGCTGAACGGAGGCTTCAATCGAAGGATGACTTCACGTGAAGAATGTAGTCATTAAGCTAACCCGGCTCGTAACTTTACCAAAACAAGGTGGAAAAAATACTTTCAATTCGATTTTCGATATTTCGAAACCCTGGTAGTCTAGCCTAGCGGCTTGACCTAAGCCCTCTCAGGCAGAGAGTCGTGGGTTCGAGTTTAGGTGCGCACATCTGAGTTTTTATGGATTGACGTTTGAAATTCGCCATGAGCTTTAAGGTAAGGAAAAGATCGTGCACGCACCTGCGAAGATGTGAGTGAAGTTCCCAATGCAAACAGGCTCTCATTCTGAGATGCGGCCTGTGCCCTGTAGTTCTACGTATACGTATAGACCCGTATTGTCGTACTTGTGGTAGACGAAAAGAAGATCCATGGTAACATCGACTGGGAGTAGGGTAAATATCTACATTTTTTTTCGCCATTAGCATTATGTCAAGTATAAATATTATAATTACTAAAAGAGATGCTGCTCAGGATATTTTTTTTATGAAACTAAAAACAATAAGGTTACCCGATGCGAAAGCAACTATGAGGCTAAAGTAACTAATTGAAGTTTCTCTCAATGTAATGGTTTCTGTAAAAGGATCCACATGTTGGAGACTTGGAGCGTAGTAAAATCATTGCTTTATAAATGTACGGTCTGGTCTAAGTGTAGTGTATTGACGTATTGCGCGCTCAGCACATTTTACTTTGATTGCGTAAATTAGTTCATTACACGTCAGTTCACGTTTAACATTCATGCATGTAATGTGTGCTCGCTTTACTATCAATAAAAGTTATTATTCGGGATTATCAGTGAGTTCTTATTACAAAGTGACTCTACAGTTAAGCAACTAACAGTTCTACCTGGTGTATGAGCGATAGCAGCCCGTACAATAAAATATAACACATAATATGGCGATCCTAGATCGCTTACTGTTGTACCGCCAGAGCAAATTTTATCAGCCGCCATTTTGAAGCAACGCTTTGCAGTGTCGTGTGTTTATTTTTGTGTTATAAAAAATATTACAACCTGTTTTCTGGAAAAACACAAGTTCGCCCTAAAGAAAATATGAAACGTAAGTGCTTTTGGTAGGTATATTTATTTGAACTGTAGGTCATCCAATTTATATTTTATTGATATAGTTACATTAACCCCAACTTTTCGGGTACATAGTCTGTTTGAAATATGCCATTCGCTAGTGATGGCTCGTGTCAATATTTCGATACATTAATTTCACATATTTGATTACTATTTATGTTTATATTTATTGGTGCGAAGTTACATAGACTTTATAACAAAGGAAAAATTAAGTAGTTTAAACAAAAAAAAGCCCAAAATTAATAATAAAAAAAACATTAATTAGATTATTTGAAACAGCAAACAATTTAAATTGCAATAAAAACTCAAGCTGCGTAGCTAAATGATTTCAATATCAGGTCAAAGAATGGCAAGGAATTTTAAAAAAATATATATTTTAACTCTCAAAGATTTGTCGATAAAGAGTATACCAACACTAGCCACTATGGAAGATAGTTATACCCCATAAAAATTAAATAAAGAATTTGCGGGAGACTGAGCCGTATTCTCAGCAACTAGATACCATTTTCGGATAGGTGTTACGTGAATGTACGTGTAATCTTATACCCGAACGTATAGTGCCCTTCAGTTGTGTTGATTCATCATCATTGTGTTAATCATTACCATTCCAATGATGTTTAAGGGCTCTTACACATAAATATGATACGACGCGGCATCGTTTCACAATGCGACGTCGCGTCTTGGAAATCTACTAACGATTGCACTTTGATTTTCACGACACGACGAGATATCGTATCGTGTTTATCCTCCTGGGGTTCAAAGTGATAATACTAGTACATATTGTTAGCAATAGAATTTATATCTTTTGAAAAAGGAATAGTGTCATTTTCTCTGTATCATTCAAATTAACAAAAAACTAAATTCAACTTTATCTATGAGACATTAAGATTTAAATTTCGATGTAATTTTTGTTGTATGGTGGGTCGCAGGAGGTGGGTAAGAGCCTTAAACGAGCAGTCCAAACGCTCGAATATTCAACAACAAACACGAGTAAAAATTAGTAAGTTCATCGTTCTATTCATTTATAATTCGCCCCGCCATATGTCACCCGGTTCACGGTGCCTTTCAGCCACTCACCTGGAATGTCTTTCCGGTTGCGCAGTCGGTGACGTAGATTTTGCAGTCGCCGGCGCCGCCACTCACGAGCAGGCTGGTCTTGTTGGACGTGTCCTCGATGAAACAGACGTCACGCACCGTACCGTCGTGCATCGACAGCTCCACCTGGTTAAGTAAAACATGGCGCATTAGCCAACTCGGCAAAACTTGGCTGAATATACAAGTAAACGAGTGAATACGACCGTTTTGGGCAGACCAGCCGTAGCCGGTCTCGAAAGATAAATATAAAAAATGTTAACGTTCGTATTTTCTGCTTTCTATTAATCTGTCATCTCCTAGGATAACAGGATCAAAGGAATTTCGGCACAAATTTGTGCCTCTGGGAGAGGACAGGTTAATGCACACACGTTATCTTTCACAGATTTTACTAAATTACAGATCTCACCAGTGTAATATATTCTTTTCTAAATACAATCGCTGCAACAACCCATTTCTTCGAGCGGCGTTACGTTAAACAGTAAGCTAGGGAAATGAACATATGACTCTTTAGCCAGGCACCTCGTGCTTTCATTTACCTACGGTCAGATTTCTATTTCTCTTGCTATCGGTTTGGCTCTATTTTGGCTTTCCTTGGCTTCAGCGAATTCACTGAGAGGACTAGAGGGTATCTTATGGTTCGATCATGCCAGCACTTATTTCGAAGGCAGGTTCGATGCACCCCGTTTTTTTTATAACCATGAAAATGCTGTTGGTGTTTTCACCGTTACAGCTTCACCCTGATTTCGGAGGGCGTGCTCGGCAAGCCGGCACAGCCGCTTCCGATGCACCCCGTGCACGCGGTAAAGCTTAATATAATATGGTTTAAATTCTCTGCATCTTTTTTGTGAAACAACAATTAACAGATGGACATTATCAACATGAGAACAGATCATGCCATCATGAGAGGCCGTATTGTTTATTATCGTATCTCTGGGGAAGAAAAGTCCTCGAGTGGCGACCACGAACCGGAAGACGAAGCGTTGGAAGGCCTCCCACCAGGTGGACTGACGATATCGTGAGAATTGCGGGAAACCGGTGGATGCAAGTGGCGACTTGTCGTTCATTGTGGCGTTTTAAGGGGGAGGCCTTTGTTCAGCAGTGGACGTCTTCCGGCTGATGATGATGATGATGATTGTCTAGCGCACTAAATCGCTTTCATCACTTGTTTCTGTCAAACGGTCTATACCGTTCTCCTGTGATAAGGGTAAGTAGAAGGAGACGGTAACTGCGACCACACGATAAAGCAATATAGCCTCTAGTTTAAGTATAATCTTTTATTTTTTATACCTATAAAACAGTACCGTGACTGACTGACTGATTGACTGACTGACAGACAACGCACAGCCTAAACTACTGGCGCTAGAGACTTGAAATTTGGCATACATGTACCTCGAGTGTTGTAGAGGTGCACTAAGGAAGGATTTTTCGAAATTCTCAAGGGATAGGGAAATATCTAAACTTTTTTCGTTTCTTTGTTTGTAGTCGAATCTCTGAAACTATTGAGCCGATTTTAAAAAATCTTTTACCGTTAGTAAGCTACACTATCCTTGATTGACATAGGTTACTTTTTATCCGGGATAATGCAAAATTCCTTGGGGATAGAAATAAATAAATTTAATTTCGGAGCTGATTTAAAAATTCTTACATATTATATGACTATCCCCAAATGATAAAGGCTACTTTTTCTTCGGGAAATTACAATATTCCTACGGGACAGAAAAAACTGAATTCAACTTCGGGCCTGATTTGAAAAATTCTTTCACCAATAGAAAGCTACACTATTCCTCATTAGTATAGACTACTCTTCTTCGGGAAAATGCAAAATTTCCGCGGGATAGAAATAAGTGAATTCAACTTCGGGTCTGATTTTAAGTTCTTTCACCAAATATACAGTATTCCTGATTGACATAGGATACTTTTTTCTGGGAAAATGAAAAATTCCCGGGGGATACAAATAAGTAAATCCAACTTTGGCACTGCTTTAAAAAATCTTTCATATGATATAATATGACTATCCTCAATTGATATAGGCCACTTTTTTTTTCGGAAAATCCAAAATTCCCATGGGAAAGAAAAAACTGAATTTAACTATAGAGCTGATTTTAAAATTTCTTCCACTAATATAAAGCTACACTATTGCTGATTGATATAGATTACTCTTCTTTGGGAAAATACAAAATTCCCGCAGGATAGAAGTAAGACAATTCAAATTCGGAGCTGATTTTAAAAAATCTTTCACTAATAGTAATCTGCAATATCTCTGATTGACATAGGCTGCTGCTTTTCTATGGAAGAGTGCAAAATTCCCGTAGGATCGAAATAAGTAAATTCATCATTGGGGTTGATTAAATAAAGATATTTTACCAATTGGGAGCTACAATATCCCTGATTGGCATACGCTACTTTTCTCCGGGATAACGTCAAATTCCCGAGGGATAGCAAAAAGTGAATTCAACTTCAGGGGATTTTAAACATTCTTTTACCAACAACTAGTTACATTATCACCGATTGATGTAGGCTTCTTTTTCCTAGGGAAAATGCAAAATTCCCGCGGGATGTAAATTCAACTTCGGGGCTGATTTTAAAAATAATTTCAACAATAGAAAGTTGGATTATCCCTAATTTAGATATTCCCGGGTATATGTTTTCCTAAAACAAGGAAAAACAAAAAAAAATGTTTAGTTAAATATGTTATTTTCAGTAAACTGCAGAAGTTTCTATATCAACAATAATAGTAAAATAGGTATAATAGGTAGGCAGAATAGATATCCTAAAAAAAAAAATACTACCCAAAATTACTATTCCACGCGGACGAAGTCGCGGGCAAAAGCTAGTTTGAAAATAAAATAGATAAACGTAAATTTCGCAGGATGAAACGACCGCGTTGAATTTCAGAGGATCCCGACCTAATACCAGATCAAAACAATACCTGAAGTTATGCTATATCGTCCCGACAGATTTTAGGCTTGAACCTTATCCGGTGAAAGTCACCTAAGCTTCTTTTTTTATCTATGAATATTTTATGGCCGTCGGATTTAATGTGGTAAATATTATAGATTTATCTTTGAAACTGGCTCTACTAGGGTTGGAAAGAATGAAAACATTTACTTATTCTTGACAGTACGAAAAATAAAAATATAATGTTTTCCCTTTGGGGTCATCAGATTTAAGTACCTACTCAAAGTTTCACGTCATTTGTAACACATTGTCTCCATTTTGGCATAGGCTGTGAACAAGTTCAAGTAGCGCAAAAATAAATAACAGTTTGCAAGCCATTTTAGGCAAGCATTTCTCGATATCTACCAACACAAACGTAATCCTAATCCTTCCGTGAAAAACATTGATTATAAATTGATTACACCGGAAATCTTACGATAATCCGACGAGTCTATCTACCTTACATTACACTTGTATAAACTTTTAAACCCTATTACCGAGTGTTAGAACTCGCAGACGAATAAGCTTTCAACAACAGAAACTAAGTTGATTATTAATTAAATAACAAAGTTGGTGCGGCAATGAATTAAATTTGTGAACACCTCTGCCGCGCCGGCGGGCTCGATCGGGCAAATCGATTTAAAAATGTACGAGTAAACGAATTCGGGCCAAGATTAGTCGTAAATTATGTATGAACCTCAAGTTACCCATAAGTTCCCGAATAATCCTGAAGGAATACGGCTTATGAAAATATTGCTTTAGGTATTAACATCATGAATAGGTACTATGCCTAGATAAACGGACGAGCTCTTCAGACAATCATTTTTATGCCACGAAAGTAAGTAAGTAACCTAACCAGGTGAGTAAAAATTAGTTATATTTATAGATACAGGCAGGTTAACACATATTACAGGCTGTTCCACGGCTATGCCACATGGAGGTAAAGTATATTAGATAAATATTGGAGATAGACAATTTTACTGAAAGAAGACTTCATTTTGATTTAAAAATCAATTTAAACTGCATTCAAAGTTTTTTGAAACCCCTGTCTAAGGCGGGATTCTAACCTACCTTTCCTGAAATTATAAAAGTCAAATAACATGGTCTTACCTTTATTTGAGACGCTACGTTATTAGGAAAATAAAATCCTTATGTTATGATTGAGCCTTTTAATCAGTACTTACGCAAAATTGTAGGTTTTCTTTTTACTATATGGCGGGTTAAATTCCTGGTTCAGACAGGAGATTATTCAAATTTCATTGAATGCAGTTTAAATTGTTTTAAAAATAAAAATGAAGCCTTCTTTCAGTATAATTGTCTATCTCCAATATTTAAGATACTTTCCATCCATGTGGCATAGACATTGAACAACCTGTTTGTCACACATTCATTAGTCAATTCAAGAGGTATAGTTGGTTATAATATTTTGAGTGGCTACTCTACGAAAATCGAAGTTCGTATCGTACCGTCCCTCTCACTCTCATATTAAATAATATTAGCGTCAGCATTGCAGGACGGCAAGATATGAATTTCGAACGGTGCACTTCGTAGTATAGGGCCTGAGGGCCTACTCCGAAGTTCGAAAATCGAAGTTCGTATCATAATATCCCTCTCGCTCTCGCATTAAATAATATATGATCACTATAACAAAATTAAGAGCGTTTATACCTGCTAAGCTGGCAACGTTGCATTTTGTTAGTTTTTCTCGGTTATTCCATAAAAATTTAATGAAAATTAAAAATGTGGTCTGATATAACTCTTCTTAATAATATAAGTTAATGTGTCTACTCTAATAATCATGCGTGATAGACTTTTATATTTTTTAAAAACGAAAAAATGTTTATTGACGGTTTTTAAAGAAAATAAAAGTCTTATCACGAATAATTATTGGAGTTAGCCCTTGTTCGGTCTTTCGAACTGGGAACTACCTGGTGGCAATTTAACCCTTAATAAGGTAGATGCGATTTAGCAACCACATGGATTGATTTGGAAATTATTGTTTCAGTAATAAGTTACAATATTCATTGTAATTATTGAAAATACTACTAGCTTTAAAAATATAATATTTGCCAGGTGTGTATTCGATAGCTGCTTATGATTCTGTGGTAGTATGATCCAATAAAGAAAAAAAAAGCAATAAAGATTTTGAATTTGAATTTGAATTTAAATGGGGGCTTATTAAGGGTTAATATACTCAGCGGCACAAAATTACCTATTTCTGCATACATTTGAGGGCTAGACTTTTTGCCGCTCAGTATAGATATGTCACTCAATCCATTCAAATTGACATTTCGTTACATTAAATCTCATTTGAAATCCTTCACCTCTCTGTGCCTATATAATCTTATCTTTAATATCATCCTACTGCACATTGACAAGAAACAGATTCAGTCCTGAAGATACTCTTTAATTTTATACTCTGAAAAATGATAATCTATGAAAAGACCACGTATTTTCCAGTAAAAATATCATGACAACATTACGGGGAAATGTGGTTTTATCGACTTTATCACGATGTTCTATTTGGATAAGATACTAGTGGCATTTTACGTCTCAATAAAATAGTTTTATTCACTATAATGTACTAAAATGACGACACACTCGATAGCGGAGCTCGGGTATTAGGATATAATTGCTTTATTTCATACTTTAATGATAATGATAACAAATTGTTACATACTATAAGCAAACAAAATATATTTTAGGTTTCTTTGACATTGCTTAACTATTATGACGACTATAACTTGCTGTTTCTCGGTAGACACTAAGATACTGAGATCTTTACGATCGCATATGTACTATACCCCTAATATACTTATACCACAGTATATATATAAGCTAAAGCAGTATGGAAGCTAGGCATATTTTTTTAGATAAATACCTACGCTTCAATGGAGCGTTAGGGTTGTCCACTTATTTATTTTTTAATTGAAAAAAAAAAGGTTTGTTTAGTTTGTGCAGTATACCGGACGGTCGAATAACTAAGAATAACTATTCTGCAAGTTCCGTATTATCAATTATATTTTTCACCATTGAAACCACTTTCATATCACTTAAGAATGAAATGTTAGGTACATTTTTGTAAAGTACAAAACCGACGGTATAAAACGCCCATTTTGAAATATCGTGCCACCGTCCCGGACATCAATCGCTTTGGACAGCTCTAGGTTAATTGTGTTTTAGTTTATAGGCGCCCAGTCAAAAGGATCCAATTGATCGTGCCGTTGTTGATCGCCGCCAATCAAAAGATAATTAATTTGTGTCAGAGCGCACGGCGACTAAAGGAAACTTCGGAAACGTAAATGTTTCACCACCGCACATCATCGATTTAGAATACCAAATCGATGCCGGTCATTCATAAATTTTACGTGACAGTATCTTTGTGATACCGTCTTTGTTTGTTCTGTCCGAATAAACAGAGACGGCAAACAGGCCCTACGAATTGGCGAATAATGTTGCAGTAATTTGATGAATTAGTTTCATGAACACCCGAAATACCTTTTATAACATAGATAGTTATGTTGTGTCATTAATTATCCCTATGGTATCGTGATGTATGCGAACTTATCCGACAAAATACAATGGAAAACCATTATTCACTAGATACCACGACTTTTCCATTGTTATGCGCCCATAATAAGTACAAACTGCGTAAGTAGTTTATGAGCTGAGTAAATTGGTGTAGGTACAGTCGTGGAATGAAAAGGTTGACCACCTTAAGGTCTGTTTTTGCTTGCTCAGTATAACTGCTTTATCAACCGAGTAGGACATAATTCCGTCATAATGTCATTCAAAAAGGTAACAGGTGCTTGCAATGTGTAAACTAATTTATTTGAAAACAGGTCAACTTTTTCGTTCCCCCACTGTACCTAAATTGTCCCACGAAGTTTATTTACATAACTTAGAAGTGTAAAATTTAAACAGTTATTTTTTCTCAATATCAAGTGTTCATGAAAACTATAAACAAACTGATTTACAAAAGTTAAAGACGTACGTATAATGTAATTAAATGATTTTTTTTTTCATAAGGCGAAACAAAACAATCATAGATAAAACCAACTTCGCGTGTGGTGCGTTGCATTTACAGAATATAAAATCCATCAAAAACAGACTAGCGAGACTTAGCTTTTTTTCATATCGTAGAACAATAGTTAACGAAAAAATTACTACCTAGAGAATTCACGAAAGCATTAAAACAGTAAGCATTTATTCATTTATATTCGACTACGGCTATTTGTACTATTATTTACTCTGTGCTACAGCGAAGAAAAAGGATGGGTTATGGTTATGAATATCATATTACACTAGCGGAATACACGTAAGTCTGCTGTTTCACCGTAGTTGCAAACGATTTGTTGTTTTGTTCCGAGCGAAGCAGTCACTAAATAATGTATTTATTTACTATAGACACTCATCAAAAGTGCGTGGATATTATTAGTTTTAGACAGTTTTAAACATTTTAATATAGGCATATTACTGTTTAGTCAAAACATCAAATTTGTCTAGGGATATTGAATAGGTCCCAATCCGTACTGGGCCCGCGAGGGAATTACGGCCCAAGCGCTCTCATTCTGAGAGGAGGCCTGTGCCCAGCAGTGGGAAATATATAGGCTGGGATGATAATGATGATGATGATGAACGAGTATACCTAGTCGTACCAGACTATTTTGATCTGTGTAGCTTATTATTTTCACAAAGCTGTTTATCAGCTTTTTGACTTATTTACCATGATTTACCATGATTTACCATGATCCACGAGAAACAAACAGAATTGAACTGACTTCTGTTTTATTTTATTTAAACTTTCGAACACGCACCAATTTAATTGATCCGAATTCCTAGTCTGCTAGTTGAACTGAACGAGATGGGACCGTTTACAGTGTCCATTCCATTGCGACGTGTAATTTATTCCCGGACTAAATACACGAGGGATATTTGTATTCAAATGTCAGCTTTTCAACCGACAAAAAAACGGAGGAGGTTCTCATGTCGACTTATTAGTAGTCGGCGTATATATATATATATATATATTTTTTTTTTTTTATGTATGATCGATTTTACCGAGTGTCCGATTTAGATGATTCCTTTTTTATAGGAAAGCGTATACCCCGAGAGTGGTCCCATTTAAATTTGGAAAAAATATTCCTACCCTAAGGGTTTGTTCAGTCACTGATGGTACTAGACATAACTTTTTACAGAGTAGTTTGATTTTCATAATTCTTTTTTTATTGGATAGGGTTTACCTTGAAGTTGGTACTATATAAATTTGGAACAAAAATACCCAAGGCTGATGAAAGCTTTGTCAAAAAATGGAAAGTTGTCCTTAATTTAGGTACCAGTTTGAAGTCGGTGCCTCAGCACGAGCCAGGAGAAGTGATAGAAGCCCATCAGGTAGACCACTATAGATTAAGGTCAAACAAAAAGGTATTATTTGGGTTTATTCGTAAAACCGTTTTGAAGGGTTAAATTACATGTCTGTCACATGGTACTAGACATACAGTTTTGGTTCATTGATTTTCATCAAAAAGTTTGAAAGTCTGTACTTGTTTATACTATGGACTGATGAATTGAAGTAACGGTATCAAAACGATTTCACTGTCCTGAACATAGGTACCTCCAGTTAAAGAAAATGGGGGATGAAAAGGCTGGATGAAATTTGGTATAATTCATAAGAACTAATACTAAGAACTGGCTACAGTGCGGAACAATTAACAATATAATTAAAATAAAAACAAAAAAATGCTTAGTGCAAAATGACCCTAAACTGAAATACTCAATATTTACAAGTCAATTCAATTAAGGACTGTCAAGTGCGTCATAGAATAATCGTGAGATAGACGTATGCAGTGACAAGTCCGCACTGTTTTCGTGAATTGTCAAATCAGTTAAATATACAACTTACGATCTATGCCAGTCAGACAAGGTTTGTTGTTGCAGTCTGGATACATATTTATGAATCAAACGGCGTATACAATATTTGCCAAATTGGTGTGGTTATATGTATATGGAACCCATTCATGTATACTTATTTTTGCCTACGAGGTGGATACATTTAAATGGAATTTATTTAAGTATGCAACTTTCTGAAGCATTTTGTGATTACATAATACTGAAACAGTTTAATGAATACAATTTTTTGGTGTTAGTAATAGATACATATTTATGATGAAAATGTGTGGCTACATATTTTTCGTATACATACTTTTAGACTTGACTGTACTAGACATAACTTTTTACAGAGTAGTTTGATTTTCATAATTCTTTCTTCTTTCATTCATGTGATTAATGTCTTATTTTGACAAAATCACGCGTCTTCGTGGATAGCACTAGGTATATCTATGCGAAAGTTTGTATGTTACTTTACGCTAAAACGGCTAGAATTTGTTAGAGTGCGCTTGCTCGTTTCCTCCGTCTCATAATAAAAAAAAATGTAGATAGCTGGACGTCTAAAACAACTAAAACATAGGTAGGATACTTTTTATCCACTAGATGGACTGACGACATTGTGAGAGTTGCGGGCAACCGGTGGATACAAGTGGCGAGTTGTCGTTCACTGTAGCGTTCTAAGAGGGAGGCCTTTGTTCAGCAGTGGACGTCTTCCGTCTGATGATGATGACGATACCTTTTATTCTAACACTAGCGTTTACCCGCGGCTTTGCACGCGTAAATCATTAGATACAGCAGTTGAATTGAAATTCCGGGATTTTACTAAATTCAGGTGGGAATTCCCTAAAATTACATCGTGGTTTTCATTAACGTTAAATTAAAAGACCCATGCCAAATTTCATGACTCTAAACCCAGCGGTTGTTAATTCGAGATTTTATCCCTATCCAGTGGGAGTATCGGGATAAAAAGTAGCCTATGTGTTATTTCAGATTTTCAGCTATCTACATACCAAATTTCTAAAATCCACTTCCACTTCAATGCACATTTCAATTTCCAAATTACTCTAAGCCCAGCGGTTATTAGTTCGAGATTTTATCCTTATACCGTGGGAACATCGGGATCAAAAGTAGCCTATGTGTTATTCCAGACGTCCTGCTACCTACATACCAAATTTCATGATTCTAAGCCAAGCGATAGTTATTTAGAGATTTTATCCCTATCCCGTGGGATATACTTAGTTAGTCTAAGTTTCATGATGAATTGGTCATTACTGTAATGTCATGTAAACGTTTTTATCAATAAATAAATAAATAAAAAGTATCCTATGTTTTAATCCAAGTTATAAACTAACTTTTTGACAAATTTCATCCAAATCCGTCCAGCCGTTTCAGCGTGAAGAAGTAACAAACATACTACTCACTCACAAACTTTCACATTTATAATATTAATAGGATAACAGCTTAATCGAGATAAAATTGCTGTTTTGTTGTAATTTTAGAGTATGCATGATATTTTGCGCTGGTGTTTTTTATGCAACGTTAATGAAATACAAGATGTCAAGGTATCGTTTCTAAGAAATTCCAAGGTAATATTTGCGAAATCCCGAAACTTTAATTCGATTACAAAACGGGTTTACGCATGCGAAACCGTGGGTAAGAGCTAGTGACATAAAAATACTTTGTTAGTTTGTTTGCGTGTTTGCTCGTTTAGGTAGGTAAGTTACTCCATCTCTGGAACTGCTGAACCGATTTAGAAAAAAAAAAAAAATGTTATCCCGGGAAAGTGCAAAGTTCCCTCGGGACGCGGAAAGAGTTGCAAGAATGTAGCTAAGTAGATATAATTTATACTGATTGGCCGCATAACGTACTAGCTGGCATGTTGCTTAATCTCGTGATAGAATACGATTACATTAATTACTGGAGTTTATCGAGCATGGACGTAGTTAGTTCATAGTTAAACCACGGAGCGCAGTCTTAAGCAGACAGAACTGTAATTGTGCAAATGGTTTCGCCAAAGTTTGCGGTCAACTGGACTGTATTGATGTCAAGTGTCCCGTGATATTTATTTCATTTATTTATTTTAACTGTAGTTAATAAATTAATTTACCTTCCCTATTTAGAATGATACTTCGAGTTTCAACCGAGCACGAAAGTTACAATGCAGCACATGAGATGGTGATACAAATCTGTTCCCTCACGAAGGCGCGCTCCCCCCCTCGACATTTTATAATTGTAGTTTTAAACGTATTCGTCGTACGACAAGTCTATGTTTGCGTAGCTCGAACGTGTCGTCAGTCGCAAGCGTACCGTCAGTCACGCACACTGAGACTAAGACAACGTTTAAGTACGAAGTTTACGCAATAACAAGAAATACTAAAAACCGAATAAAATAAATATTTATTTTCGGAACGATATAATAAAATCCCATATAATAAAAAATAACAATAAAACCTTTTATACTTGATTTTTTTTAGTTATGGCTTGAATTGTGCGAAGAAGATATCGCCGTCTTATGTGCTGCATTGTAATTATTAATAGTCTTCGGTTGAAACCCTAAGAATTTTAGGCAAGCGTGCTCCGGCTCAGTCCACATCTTCGCTTACCATCAGGCGTGATTGTGGTCAAGCGCGAGCCTATTTCTGTGTAAAAAAAATTTGATCTTCACAAGGTAAGATGTTTCTTCAATTCTTAATTAGAACTTGGTATTTTGATACCAGTGTCTCTCAAAGCCATTTCATTTGGCCAAATTAACTTCATAAGTGCGAGAGTTAAAAGTTGTGTTAAACTCGAAACTTTGCTTCATAATAGGTAACATGCAACTGCATCGGTATGCTTTGAAAACTTAAATGTTAACACTCGTCCACGCTTACGCACTTCTACGCCGTTAACAATAGAGTCGTGTTCAGATATTTTTGATCAAACTTTTGCTCACAAGTTTATGAACTCGACTGTACGAGTAAATTTTATAAACTAATCTTGAAAGGGTAGCGAGCTAGCTGCTCAATGGTTCATGTATAAATACATCATTCTTCGATGGTCGTGGTGGCGTGAGAGATAGTGGCAAAACTGTCTGCACCTCGGATCGCCTCGAGACAGTCGCGGTATTAAACGCGAGCAGCCAATGACCTACGTAAGCATCGCGGCGAACAAATGCAGATCTCGCAGAATGCATTTTGTTCCTCGATCACTACTGTTTGAAGAGTGACGTAAGAGGTTGCATCACGCGACAGATCGTCACTACTTTAAAAAAATCTCGTATCTAAACTCAATATGTCAACAAAATTTCACCTTGACACAATGATCATAAAGTTCACTCTGAAAAATTATCTGTTTTAAAGTACGAGTTTTGTTTAAAGTAGTGACGAGATCTCAGATTCAATGGTTTCTTTTAAATTAGTTTACGCCTGCCCCCGGGAAAAAAAGGCTGGATCCCTAATCATTCATACCCATTCTAAGTGCACATTTATGATCATCACGGAATATGTCTGTCAAATTTTAGGTATCTAGATCTAGTTGGCTTAGTGGTTTTGTGTTGTCTGTCAGTCAGTCACGGCACTGTTTTATAGGTATGTAGATAGGTTTAAGGTTTAAGGGGATTTTAATTTAAGGGAATTCAGGTCAAATGACCATGTTCTCTGTAAATAAATAAATTATCATTATCATCATTAATGAAGTTAATTTCTCCAAGACACAAGTGGCCTAATTCTTACTGCTCAAAACATAATCCATTATTCCATAATTTATTTTCGAATACCTTCATTATTTTAAAAAATGTGTGTTTAGCTAAGTCAGTAATTCCACTTGATTTCTAACTGTACACTCATAATTTGTATTTTTCAGTGTTGCTTCGACGTTTTTAGAAGAAAATCAGGCTGACAGCAAAACGGCCAGTATTAAATTATCTAAATAAGGAGTGGTCCAGAAAAAAAGTAGCAGTTTTTTTTAATTAATTTTAATGACTTTATGGAATACAAACAATTGACTGTCTGGCATATGAGCATTCTAGTCGTGATATTATAGTATACATTATTAAATATATGGGCCAATCAATTTTTTTACCGACACTAATCTGTCCGCGACATTTTTCAAACAATTGCAGATTTTTGTAAGTAAACATGTTTTTTCTGTAATTTAATAGATGGTGTACATGTATACATGCCATCCTACGTAAGTTCAACCTATTAAAGCGTGAAATATCTTGTTGGAAGTACGATTTTTTGGTAACGCTAGAGACAATTTTGGTAACGCAGGAGACGCCAAAAGTGTCGGTAAAATAGTTGATTGACCCATATATCTTAATAAATAAAATATCGCTGTCTAAAGTTGCTCGTCGTAAGTTAATTTTGAACAATTACCTAGAAAATTGTCACTGGAGTCAAGATACGGTCGCCGTACATTTAAACCCAGATCCAGAATAGATAAGGTGTTGCGGACTTACAGAGAGAGACTGACTGTTGAAAGGAAAGTGGGTTCCGGACGTGAAAAAGGATTACAGGATAAAAACTGGCGAATAAGATCAAGGCTGCTTGCAGAACTAATCCTAACATGTCCGAACGAAAATTAGCCGACAAGTTGAATACCGGCAAGTTTACGGTCCAGCGGGTTAAGGAGTGTGCTGGGCTATCGTACAAGGTCCAGAAAGTACCAAATCGAAATCCCGAAAAACAGAACAACCAGGACACGCCAAGAAATTATATACAACTTGTTCACAAAATTTTACTGCTGCGTTAATGGACGAATAAACATATGTGGTGGCTGATTTTAATCAGATTCCTCGGCAAGAATATTTTGTTGCTAACAATAAGGACAATGTCAAAGAAAAATACAAACACAAAATGGTCAGCAAATATTCACAAAAATATATGATTTGGCAGCCTATCTGCACATGTGGACTAAAAAGTGAGGAGTTCATACGAACGGGAATAATAAATGGCGATATTTACGTAAAGGAGCATCTTCAGAAACGTTTATGTCCAGCACTGGACGTCTTTCGGCTGACATGATGATGGTGATTATGGAAATTGCAGCCATTATGGAAAAATAGCCAATAAGTTTTTTTCGGACCATTATGTGCACATTGTACCAAAACAGGCACACCCACCCAACTGTCCTGAACTTAGCGCAATTGAACGTTACTGGGCTCAAATGAAGAGGCATTTAAAGAACACTAAAACTAAAGCCGAAAATATTCAAGACTTCACAAAAAAATGGAGAAAACAGGCCGAAGAGATGGACAAAACCCATGTTCAAACTCGAAGACGATGAAAGCTAAAGTACAAAAATTCTTAATTCTAATTAAATTCTTAGCTATTATTAATTAGATCATTATTGTTACATTTACAATAAAAAATATCAAAACAATTTGCTTGTCTTTCGTATTTGTATTAAAATGATCTGCTACTTTTTTCTGGACCACTTCTTAGTATGCAACCTCGCTAAAACATTTAGTTGGCACATGTTGAATTCGTAACTTTTACATTAGGCGGGCATATTAAAAAAGGGGTTTACAAATACAAACACAATCTGATTTAAAACATAGTGTTATCGATTCTACTCTCGATTCTAAACCAACTACTTTCTGGTTTTCAGTTACTTAATAAACACCTAGTATGTAAGAAAAAAAAAAATTTTTTTTTTTCGAAATTTTAGTTCATATTGTCAATGAACTGAGCCTTTTCCAGGCATGTGCGAATATCGACCATATAAATGTCTACAAATATTCGGCTGTGCTAAATTTACAATACGAGAAACAAAATCAATTGAATTCGTTAAAAATATTATTCTCTTTTAAATTATACTGTCACAGGTAAACAATATATAAAACTATGATTCATTTTGTATTAGCGTGTCTAAATTGATGGGGCCTGGAAAAATGTTAAAGGCAATCAATAAAAAGACTGTATACATAAGAAATCAAAACGCTACTACCTATATGCATTATAATAATTAGAGCGGGTTCTGGAGGGAGTTGTGTATGCAAAATTATAGGACCGCATTCTGTGAATAGTTTTGAACTCAGAAAAGCTTGCAAATTATGATTCTGAATGTTGCCAGGAGGTCCGGTAGTCCTTTTTTTTTATACCTGAACCCCTAAGACATCATGTAAATGGACTGAAAAAATGTTTTGAAACCATTTTAATAATTATTTTCCTGACTTTATCCCATGTTTACAAGCTTTCATTTAACTGCAATGTCTGTATGTACAAATGTGCGGGTCAAATCTTGCAAGTTGAATATGACCCACTTCCAGTAGCCGGATTGACTTGAAATTTGGCATAAAAATCTGATGACAATACAATAATCGGATAGTGACACCCTGGTGGTCCAACTAGGATCGTCTGTGAAGGACGGGAACTGTTCAACGGTTAATGGCATCGACTTGAAATTTGGCGCCGGAAATGTAGTTTAGATGACGGTAAAAGTACAATCAACAAAAAGTACAGTCAGCAAAGAGGCTTTTCTGAGTTCAAAACTAGGTATTCACAGAATGCTGTCCCCTAATTTTGCATACGCAACTTCCGTTTGCGCCTGCTCTAAATGATGTCAGACTCAAACTTGAGTAACTACTCGGCATCGCGTCGCAAGCGTGGCGTGAATCAACTTATTCAACGTATTGCTATCAAAACTCAAACATAAGCATGGTTCATTTATCTGTAAGAGTACAAAGGAGTTTGGCGACGCAAAGGGTTAAAGTGACATTTCATTTGAAAAGTTTCCTCACAAAGTATACAGCAGGGCTACTACGAAACTCGACACTCGAAGTTCGTGTCGTGTGGTCTCGCTCTCGTATTAAATAGTGTAAGTGTCAGAGGGACCGCAAGACACGAACTTCGAGTTTCGAGTTTCGTAGTAGCCCTGCTGGCTATAGGGGAGGTGGGGGCTGCAAGTGCCGATTTTCCAATAACATGGAATTTCATTATGAAAATGATAGGATGCATTTTTGATATGTGGAAATATCAAAGAGTTGTCTATCGGTTTTTGTAATATTATAGTGATTTGGGCCAATATCTCAGTAGTTATTTTTTTACAGATTTTTTTTTGTCAAATTTCGGAGTGGAACTTTCAGCCCCGCTTTGGGGCGAGTTGTTCCACCCGTGAGGCAAATTGTTCCGCTTAGATTATGAAAATATAACGTGAGAATAAAACGGGTTTTCGTTAATAAAACAATCATTAAACGGATTTATAATATGTTTTATATTATAATTTCTCTCAAATGCATAACTGAAATTTAAAAATAACAAAAAAACCTGAAAACCTCCAAATAACCATCTCTTTTAAATTTTAAGTCATATTTGACATTCATCAGGTTAAAAATCTTGTAAGATACATAACTAACTTTAAAAAAATAACATAACTGGTAATCTTCAGATAAACTTTTTATCAAATTAACTAACAATTGAAATCTATCAACTTACAAGGACAGATTTATGATATGTTATGTATTACTGTCAGATTTATAACTGAACTTTAAAAACAACAAAAAAACACTGGAAACCTCCAAATAACCATTTCTTTTAACTTTTAAGACATATTTGACATTCATCAAGTTAGAAATCTTATAAGATACAAAACTAACTTTAAAAAAATAACATAACTGGTAATCTGCAGATAAACAAATCTGCAAATAAATCCAGTGAACCAGTCAGCACCAGCTTCACGTTTCTTGTGCCACGAAGGGGGAATATTGTTCAAATTAAAATTTACAGCACATTCATATGCGAGTTTTCGCACCTCTCCTGGCAGCAAGCCGAAGTATATTGAGGAACACCTTAAAATGTAGTCCACTAGCTGTTTCTCCTGTTCCACAGTAAATACTGTCCTGCATTTATATCCTGTAGTAGGATCCTTACCGGCTTTCAATTTATTAACAAATCGACGTAGCGTCATGTGGCAAATATATACAGTTCTCTGGCAAGTGTTTTTACTTTTTGCCTCATTAATGACAGCATTTGCAGCTTGACGCAGTAATGTTTCGGAGGTTTTCCCTCTATCTGACTTTCGTTTGTAGGTACGCATCCTAAAAATAAATAAAAATGGTCTTAAAAATTATAGGTAGGTAACATTGAAGGTTCGTTGGGGTAAGTTGTTCCGCGGAACAAGTAGCCCCTCCGGGAGGGAACATCCAACCCCAAATTTCATTTTTTACAAATACTGCCAAACCACCAATTCAATAGAATGAATAAAAAAAAACACTTGAACTACAAGACACATTACTAATGTCACTACAAAATAAGAAAGTTACATGTAAATCGGGCCATAATTAACAAAAATAGACCAAAAAGTTTAAACACGAAAAAATTTACTCACGTGGTGTTTTACGAGCTCGGTCCACACCGCCACTTAGCCACCGGCGCTGGAGTAACTAAGATGGGCGCCGGCGCGGCGCGTCACCTGATGCTCAAACGGCACACTTCACACGTATCGCTATCTCTTTTCTTTACAAAGTTATTGCCATCGGAACAACTTACCCCGGGAACTTGCAGCCCCGTCCTCCCCTACGGCAAACTTCGTAAACAAAGGGAGCGTCGAGTGAATGTTTATGTCTTGATCGTATGAATCTGATCAGATGCAGCCAAAATACGCGAAGAATTATATTGTAGCTACAATTTGCTTCATCGCGGCAACTAAAGGTATGTTCGTTCAAGAAAAATGAACGCGATACCATTATTCGGTAGTAATGCAAGCACAAATTCATTACATATGTAAATTATGTTTCAACAGTGTTGTGAAATAAAAGAAGCGATTTCCCTTTCAAAATAAAACGGGAACGAAAAGGAAAAACCGGGTAACAATCCTGCACGTCCAGTAATGGTAAGTTAAACAAAGTGCTTGTCGTGAGGGCCAACATAATGTATTGCCACTCCGACCATCCTTACATAAAGGGCGTCGCATAATGCCTCAGGGCGATATTACCTGGCCATTTTCAAGTGTCCACTACACGCTTTTAGTTCGAACAGGCTCTTGATTATTCGGTTTCTAAGAAGTTAAGTTAAGTTGGAATTATAGACGAGCGCTTTGGGAATGATCTGTAGATAACCCGCATTTCCGTATTAACTAGTAATGTTAATATTAATATTGCATAATACACTCATACTTTCATCTACCGGTGGATGCAAATGGCTTCCGGTTGATGATGACACCCATACTTAAACAGTTTTACATTGAGAACTTCATCAACATAGTTATTGACTGACTGACTGTTGACATTCTACTGTAAGGAAAAATATATACCTAATTTTATGAATATACTAGCTTTTGCCGGCGGCTTCGCCCGCGTGGAATTCGGTTGCCGCGAGCTGTTTCCTCGGGAACTGTGCATTTTTTCGGGATAGAAAGTAGCCTATGTCACTCTCTGGCCCATACTCTATCTCTATGCCAAAATCACGTCGAACCGTTCGCTCCATTTCGACGTGAAAGACGGACAAACACACAAACACACACACTTTCGCATTTATAATATTAGTATGGATACCTATCTCATAAAAAGTTTACTTAGAATGTTTGCGTGTCTATCAAAAATACCGCTAACCCTGAAAGGTTGGCTAAGGAAAATTTATGACGAAGACGAACATCTGATGTTGTAGATGGTGCCTTTTCGGCGAAATATGTTTCGCCAAATTTCACTTAGCAACCAACCTTTCGCCAAAGTTTCATTTGGCAAACTAATATTTGGCATAACTTTACTACACATTTTTTTTATTTCGCAACATTTTTACATTGCAAAATTTTACTTCATCACACATTTATGTGGCAAATAATTATGTAGCAAATGATTGGCTTAGGCAAATAACAAATTGTCAAATAACATTTGGGCAATTTTTTACATTGCAAAGTTATACTTCAGTTTGATTTGTGCGAGCGAGCGAAGCGAGCGAGCAAGACGGTTCGGAACAGAAGCTACTTGGATAGTTTAGGTTCAGAAGGCTAAGGCTAACATCGAAGGCTAAGTCGGGAGCTACGCTCCGCTTCGCTCCCGACTTAGCCTTCGATGTTAGGTTTTTTTTTATAGCAGCCAGGATAAATGACACTAACTTAAGGTATGCCAATCAATACATTTGACGAAAACATAAATGACATCTTAAAAAAATTCCAGGTCATAATTTGCATAATAATAATTTATCGAATCATTAGTTGGGAAATGATATCAGTGCGAAACGTTGAGTTGGGAAATAACATTTCGCCTAAATAAAAATATGGGATAAATAGTTTGGGAGTTAATAATTTGCTAAATAATTTTCGCCGATACATTAGTAAACCGTTGTAGATATACTTATACGTAGGTACCTGTATTTCCATTCTTCAGACGTTCTATCCATTAGTATATGAAAGTAGACAACTTCACCGTGACCTTACTTACAAAATGATACCAAAATAATTGACTCGGAGAGACTCGTTCACATGTTATAAATTAAATATTATTTATACTTACTTACGTCCACTTGCAGGCTTTTTAATCTAGGTTTAAGTGGTCTTAAGTCCTGTCAGATCCATACAAGAACTGTCATTTTAAGTAAAATGAGCTTAAAATTATTCGAGGCATAAATACAACATCGCATCATTCCGAAATGCATCAATAATACACAAAAAGTGATTCAGAGATAAATCACATATGAATTCTGATACGTGTTCGGTCCCAGACGTGTTTGAACGGGTGCGCTAAAACTCGCAGAATTTATTAAGTCTTATTATTGGAAGTCCGAAAATGTTTTTCATACAATTTTACATCATAAATATCATTAGTCATAATTATTATTTGTCACCAATGGTCGCAATCCCGAAGCTCATAATATCAATAATCATATTTAAAAATCTTTTTACTATACTATTAATTGTCATATTTTATTAAGTAGGTAATAAATGTTGTTTATCCGCATTATTCGAATTCTAATGTTAGTAATTCAAAAATCTGTGCATTCGGTTCATATTTGGCCTACGTAAATATGATCATGTTTCTAATTTCCGATCACAGCTCAGGTGGCTCCCCATCCGCTTTCGCCGAAACTCTCACATTCTCCATCTTCTCTACGGCATTCTCTTTAACCCTGCAACTCCTTGCTACCTCAAAGAGCGATTTAGCTATGTTACTTCTGTTCGTTGCTCTCAGAACTTCCTCCTTGCTGTCCCACTTTCAAACTCTAAATTCTATGTTTATTCTTACACTGTCCAGGCCACTCGGTTGTGGAACTCCCTACCGATAGACTTGAGCGCGCAAAGTCCTTGCCTATCTTTAGGTCTATGCTTAGGGAGCATACCTGTCATCTTGCGTATAAATGTTATAGTTAGCTTATTTATGTGTTGTTATGGTATCCATCTACCTATCTTCTGTTTAGATTTGTTGTGTATGTGTATTGTATGTGTTAGTTTTATGTATTCTTGATACAGCTCTGATCTACTGTAAATTGCACCACCTGCTAAAATGTATTCCTTATTTCTGTCCATTGTAAAGGTTGCCTGGAAGAGATCGCTCTGAAGCGATAAGGCCGCCTATTGCTTACCTTAGAAAATCTCTATGTATATACTTGTTTTCTCTGTACTGTTTACTGTATTGGTGTGCAATAAAGAGTTATTGTATTGTATTGTATTGTATTGTAATTATACTTATTTTTTGTATTAGGTACTATTTATTATTTATAACTTTTTAATAACAAGTGTAACAAGTGTGGCTGCAAAAGTAATCTTGAATAAGATAAGATGGGTAATATCGATATCTTTCTAATCAGGATGAAGGTTCAACGGTATAGTGTTGGATTGCAATCTGGCGGTCTTGAGTTCAAATCTAGGTCCGAGGCAACTTAGTCTTTATTATTAGGTATTATTTTTTTATTTAACCAAAAACAAACCAAATTTGAATTTAACCAAAAGAAAAAACTCTATGCAAAGCTTAGTCGCGGCCCAGGTATTTGACTAATATGTAAATAAAATAGGTACTGACTCGGGCGTTATGCCCTCCTTCCACCACTAACGGAGATTATTCCGCAAAGATTTTCGATTAACTTACTACAATCAACTTTACAGAAGTTCGGAGGAAGTATTTCCATGCAGTCGACCACTGTAAGTGAAACTGAATATGATAGGGTACGAAAAATCTTATCATGCTCAACAATGACCCATACGGCCCATATCATCATTAGGTACGAAATAGGAACAGCCCCTAATAAACATCTCGATACAAAAGCATCTTGATCCTGAAACAACTTCGTATTCTTGCGTTATTTCAAATCGATCAGACATAACAGAGTAAGGATAAAGCACGTAAAAATGTTAGCACACGTCCCCGCATATTTTCATCGAAATTGCATTCCAAATAACTTTGCTTCAATGCCATATTCCTGTTTACAATAACAGAAACAATAAGCGATAGAGGGCACTATACATCTGGTTTACGTAATATGAGTGCAGACCTTGCAACGCTAAACAGAACTGTATAATGTAGTAATACAATAAAGAAATAAACTTTGTTTCTGTGTTTCATTGTAAGGGGGATAATCTCTGGGACTAAAAATGCATCCGTTCTAAAAACGGAATCACATAATAAGTAGACTAACTTTATCCCGGCAAAATGTATCTATAATTACCGCGGCACGCAGAAGTTTCCAGCAACAACTAGAGTAGATAGCATTAGTTGACATTTTTGCTCAGTAAGGTTTGAAACTGACCTTCATAATATATCTGCGTTTTCACATACAGATGGATTTTGCACGTAACTAAGTTTAAAAAAGGACAATCCACTCGAGCTACACAAAATTATATCCAAGTAGAGATTTCTAAAAAAGAAATGGGTTTCATATCATGTGGGAATTCTGGATGAGCTTACCTCTTGTCCTTCTAAATTGCAAGCATGGCTGTTGAACCGCATGAGTTTGACTGTCTTATCGTTGGAACCGGTTGCCAAAAGGTCACCGGCAGGGCTCCATGCAAGGCAGTAGATGCTGCCCTTGTGGTGCTTCGTACGTTTGAGCAACACCGTTGGAGCTGATGGGGCACTGTTGTCCCTGACAAAAGGAAAAGACAATGTTATATCAGAATGCACATAAGTTAGTCAGATACGGTGGAGTTATAGTCACAGTTTTAGGAAGGTGGGTGGGGAATCAGGCGATTGACACAGGATTAAAATAATTTCAGCTTCTGCAGGGATTCGTTTGTAGATTAGCTGAAAGAGATCCCTATTGCTCTCCTCTTTATGTGTATTTGTATATCTGTTTACTTAGTTTACATTACATAAAGTTCGCTCGCACGGTTTAGAGCTGGTTCCCACTTGTCGGATGTCGGGCCCGGATTTTAATCGGATGTTCCAGTTGCAGAACATTTTATACGAAGCTATTCACACTTTTCCAACACGATTTTCTATAGAAATGACCGACATCCGACACGAAACGGATCTGACACCCGACAAGTGGGAACAGGGGTTAGGGTCAAGAAAATAAATCATTAACCTTGGTTTAGGGAGGACAGTTCCATACATTATGACACTATTTAACTTTGAGCTAGCACTTAGTTTACAGTTATAATAGTCCGTCTCAGTGTGAAAAGAAAGGGATCTAAAAATATCAAATTTGGTGTGACGTAATTTATAGATAGGATAGTAGACATGAAGCCTGGTCGTAGATTAGTGAACAGTTTAGACAGTGGACGGTTTCATACGCCACAGGCCGGCAAAAAATCGACATGTAAAAGGATCCTTTATGACCTAATTGTAAAATGAACGTTTAATATTTTTTTTATTTCAGTCAAGACGGCGTCGCAGCGCTGCGTGCATTAGACTAGGACCATTTCCACGTGTTACTACAACTGTTACTGCATCGAGCGCCGAGCCTCGCCCAAGCGCAGTTGCACAAACTGTGCAACTGACTGGAAGCTTTCTCGCCCGGACTGCCGGTGGATAAAAAAAAACCGTGATATATGCCACATAAGCTTACTAGGTCAAGCGATACAGAGATGCCTAGAGTTGATAAGTTAGCTGCGATCAGGGAAACTATATTCAGTGTTTATATTGTAAAGCCTTACGGCTATGTAGATATCTAAAAACCTGCTCAATCAAGGCGCTTTGTTAGCCCAGCGAGCTATCCCAATTTTCATCAATATTACCGCTAACTTTAAAAGTACCGATAAGACAAAGACTACTGTAGACGACGCGATGTTTATGTAAATGTTTGTTAAAATGTTACTAGATTAAGTAAATTTAAAAAAAATATATTGTCATGAGACGATGAATTTGTTGTTTGTCACGCCATAGATGGCTTCCTCTTTTATTAATAAATATAATAAAAAATTTGGTGGGTATGCGCAGGCTAAAAACGACACATTGTCGGTACTTGAGTATATGTAGACGATTTTCGCGAACGCTAAGCTGCAACTGCTCACACGCACAAAGTGTTTTCCATTTTTTTACGTATTTACGAGTTTTATTTGACCCATCACCTACAAACTACTTTCAATTAACCAATGGAAGAAAAACAAATTGGGAAAGCAAAACCTACATCCGGAGAAATAAATTAGACTCGAGTAATAAAGTTACAGATAATCCTCTCCGTTACTATTCTTGCGGGCCACAATCATTCGTCTTAATAGAAGTGTTAATTGCTATTCCTTGTGTGATATTGCAAGTCCTTGATAACTACGTACGCCTACGAAGGGCAAAGTCCGCTTGATCGTGCGTCGTTATTCATTCCACATCATTGCTTGGGGCAATGAGGGGACACTAGATAATAAATATACTACATATTTATTGTGTCCTAAAATTCATCATCATCATCATCACCATCGTCATATCAGCCGTAGGACCGCTGTTAGACATAGGCCTGCCACATGTCATAAAATTAATCATGAATTGGCTTTTAATTTTGGTTAACAAACGTTACCATACATTAGCCAATGTTCAGTGTACTGTGGAGTGGCGACTGTAACTTGGTTTGAGCTAGGTATAGGGGTCTACGCGCGTGACTTTAAATTTCATTAAATAAAAAGGATATTTCTTCAATATCTTGTTTTATTGTAGTTGTAATAATATTTTTACAGAGATAGGTCCAGCCGCTCAGGCTGTCGGGAGCAATCTGTGCTGTGTATACCGCAATGTATACCGCTGTCAATCGTATTTTAAAATCAAATTCTAGAATCATACAATATAAAAATACTATCATTGTACGTAATAAAGTCAATCTAGCGTGCCAGGTGGTCAGTTTTACCACCTGCCAGCGGTATACAGCCTAGTCCCTACATTACCTACACCAACAAAGGGGTGACTTCATCTTGAATTAAAAATTCCGCTGTAAAGCCTTTCCAGTTTGGTTTAGACTAACTAACCCTACCATCTGCTGAAATATTCCTGATTAAGTAAAATCACGTCTGTGTGTGACACAGTGTATGCCCGGCTACACTTTAAAACGCACCGACAGCGGTGGCGGAGCGGCGCGGCGCGACGCGTTGACAGTACCGGTTGTAATATTCCAGCTAACGAAAGAGTCCGCATAATATTGCGCGGGCAATAAGTGTGGCGCAGTATTCTATGCGGACGCCTTCGTGATAGCTCGAATAGCACCGCTCCGCCAACGCTGTCACTGCGTTTCAGAAAAGAGGCCTTATTGTGAAATAGGATAGAAATGCCGACTAAAATCACACCATTTTATTCGTACCTTTCTATTAATCCTTATCTAAATACATCATTTCATATTCAAGCCTGTTTCAATACATGTAAATTACTTTTTGAATTATTCAAATAGGACGTTCCATTCAAAAGAACAACGAATGTAAAAATATCAATCTAACCAAAAAATGCATTTACATCGACGCGCTCCGGTTTCTCGCGGGTCGGGTGTAGTTTTTGGGAAATGGAGTTGAAAAATGTGTGTGAAGTGCCCTTGATTAGAGACCATTTTAGGGTTCCGTACCCAAAAGCTAAAAACGGGCCCTGTTACTAAGACTGTCCACTGTCCACTGTCGTTAGGAGTAAACACATTTATGCTCTTTGTAACGATGCGAATTAATTATTATGTGTTTTTATATTATTGCCGTTTGATGTTAGTCTATTTGACGATTATGCTTTCAAATGTTATGCGTAATAATTTATGCCTAAAGATGATTGGGTATATCGATTTTTCGGCTAAAAAAAATATGCGTAGCAATATTATGCGATATTGATTTTATGCATTCCAACAGTGAACCGATTAAAACACCATATCTTCACCACGGAACAATTTTAAAAAAACGAAGCAATTTCAGGAAAAACTTATTTGCAACACGTTAACATTAATTAAAGGTTATTTTAATAGTTCAGCAGCAGCGGGAAATTATTTGCATACCTACTTCAATCGCATGATACACAATTCAGTTGGGGCGTATAGAGCAAATTAACAATAACCAATTACTCGTAGCCTTTGATCTCGATGAGTGCTCTGATTTTGTAAAAATACGCGGGTTATTACTGGAGTTAACATGGCGTACTTGTCTTTTGTGTATCCGTTTTTTTCTTTCCCGAGTTGATTACCTGCCTAAAGTTAAGTGGAGCGCTTACTTTGTTGATCAAGTACTTTACCTTCTCCTACAGTACAGCTTTTTGTACATAGGTACTCCGCGAATTCTGTAAAAGGTTAAAAAGTATAATGACGTCACGGTACGGCGTCAGTTTCAATTTAGCAGATACCAAACCATCGGTATAAAAAATACAACCTTTTCCATATCATCAGAGCACGCTAGGAATGATTTATAAAATAGCCAAATTGTATATAATAAAACGTGTAGTTGCTGGAAAAAGGGAGGAGACTTGTGTTAAATATAATTTGGACACCTAAGGAGACGTGGCGCAGGTGTGTTATACACGACAAATTATCTACAGCGAGCTAAAATTTTTTTTTTTTAAATGTCCTTTTAAGTCTACATTATGCCTTACATATCAGAAGGCTAAGTGCATAGTTTATGGTCAGCGAGAAATTAAAAAGTTAAAAAGATTGCAGGCGCGCTAGCTCGACAATAATTTATCGCAAACTCGCAAGCTCGCCCGTTTAATTCTCATACTCAGCCAGCAATTGCCTACTTCCAGGCCACGACAATAATCTACTAATAAGCCACTAGACAGCGTACCAGTTCATACGTTGATGAGTTAATGACCTAACCCAAGTTTCAAGTTAAATTAAAAAGTAACAAAAGATAAGCGCGTTGTTGCAAGTCATCCTGTAGGGCAGGGTTTCTTAAACTTTTTGCAGTCACGGACCTCTTTCACAATTTAAACAATTCCACGGTCCCCTGTCAAAACTTTTTTTTGGGAATATCCTAATAAACATGTTTACAGACTGACCAACTGCGGACCCCTGATACACATGCTACGGACCCCTACTTTAAAAGACCCTGCTGTAGGGCATTAGAGCCGGAATTTAACCAATAGAACCAAACCACTGGCGTGCAAGGTAATGTCGTAGTGATGAACACTTTCACGCTCAGTCCACGGTCTGTTGCACGCTCACGGAGAAGCAAGCACGATTAGTGAGTAGGTAAGCTACTCGCAAATAGACTGTCGAGTAAGTAGGTAAGTGACAAACAAGAGATATAGTCGTGACGACAAACTGCGTAACTGCCAGGCTGCAACATAAACCTGGGACAGCGTACTTAAAAACGTGAATTCATACTGAATTGATATATACTAGTTAAGTATAGAATGATTTTTCATCTCTCTTTCCCGAAAATTCAAGGCGCGTCGCTAGTTATGTAGTAGGTACCTATTGTCAGTATACCTATGTATGCAAATCTCCTGTTAAAAAATATCTAACTGATGGTTAAAACTGCATTAAAATCCGTTGCGTAGTTTAAAAAAATCTACCTACCTACTCCTCCACATGCATGCGTACTCACTTTTTGTGAACTATATAAAGAAATGAAGCCAGTATAAATGTTTTAAAAAAGTAAGTACGTAACTAAACTAGAGAATCGCATTTATTAACTCCAGTTTGCCGTGCAACTAAATTATAACAATACAAAAACTTGTCTGCCATATTTGGGTCAACTATATCAACCTGTCATTCTGTAATTTTTTAAGTGTCTAAATCTTACATGTCCAATTCAGCAGTTGCAAAAGCAAATTGCTACTCGTTGCGTGTTAAACTTGTTTGGTAATAAATAATACTATTATTATGGACGCCTCGGTAAAGTCATGAAAGTGTAACCGATTTATCGGTGATCGATTAAAGGTGATATTATTAGTGATTGCGTCACAAGTTTATGAACTCGACTGTAAGTAACTAACTACATTATTTTTTAACAACACTGATACAAGCCCACACCCGTTTAACGACAAACGGAAACAAACAACGCGTGCTTACACTCCTAATAATATTTTCTCGGAGCTCAATTGTGTTTTTGCATTTAGCATCGCATAAATTCTCATACAGTACCGCCTTCTTATACCCAGGGGCGTATGCGAAGATATGACGAGTGTCACGTTCAAGTAGACACTTGGAAATACAACTTTCAAATAAGGCCATTCCGCGGGCCAAAGCTATTCCTTAGCATCAATTATGCATGAGTCATCGTCTGCTCTATGTTTACACTCTTCTCTTAATAAGCTAAATATTAAGTGGGTATGTTTTAACAAATGCTAAGTTTCACTGAGCAAATTGAATTTCAATTTATGTTAACCGAACGGGTTTGATGGCAGCATAATCATTTACCTACTCGTTAAACGTTTATTTAATCAAGTGGATGCACAAGAAATTGCAGTGTAATAATGTTCTTCATATTTGGTCCGGATGCTCTCCGTGTTAACATTGGCTTCAACGACAATGATATAACTCTGTTAGGTCAGCGTCTAAATTAGCGGACCACTATATAACACTGTCACATTAACGGGTGATGGCAATAAAAATCAGAACGCATTTACCAAGCTTCCAGAAAAAAAAACTACTGGCCTAAGGAAAAAAGTTTGTTTATGGTGTAATTGCAACCCCTTTGGAGAACCTAATGTTTAATTTTTTTATGTTCTAATATTTGCAAAAAATTGCGTCGAAACAAGAAGCTTTGCGCGGTGCAGCATAGTCCTCACCGCACATGCTGAGCCTGAACCTTTTGCAACATAGCTGAGCATGTACAGTCACGATCGTTAATTTGGGACCCACTTAAGATCGAATATCTGTCATTTTGCTTGACAATTCAAAGGACTTTTTCACGAAATGGGTCCCATATTAACGATCGTGACCGTACCTTCTCACTAATATATGTGTTTTTTTATGGGCAATTGAAATGTTTTTTCTTTCTTTCTTTGAGAAATCGTGTTGTAAATTTCTATAATTCAAATGGGATAGAAATACACAGTGGACCATTTTAGTAAAGAAAATGAACCAGTTTCTACTATTCACAGAATCCTGATACCCTTGGCTGTAGCTCGTAAAAGTGGTAGCGGTCGCAAAGTCAAGAATTTTTATGCAGGTGGTAGGACCTTGTGCAAGGTCCGCCCGGATTGCTACCACCATCTTGCTCGCTAATCCTGCCGTGAAGCAGCAGTGCTTGCACTGTTGTGTTTCGGCGTGGAGAGTAAGACAGCCGGTGAAATTACTGGCACTTGAGGTATTCCATCTTAGGCCTCTAGGTTGGCAACGCATCTGCAATACCCCTGGTGTTACAGATGTTTATGGGCCGTGGTGATCTCTTACCATCAGGAGACCCACTTGCTCGTTCGCCATCCAGTCGAATAAAAAAAAATACCAAGAGGAAGTTGCAAGTGCTTCAAAGCAATTTTGACAATAAAGATTCGATGAGCCAACGTGATGCCGCGAAAAAATTTAAATGTTCTCAACCGTACATTTGCCGATCTTTGAAAAAGATAGGTATAGAATGCCGGAAGAAGAGAGCACCAGAATATATAGACAAACAAAAATCGACCATTACAACACAATGTCGCTACAAGACCCGATATTACAAAGGAAAATAATCGTTCATTTTGGATGATGAAAGTTATTTTCCTCTGAGAGCAAAACTCACATCCTGGAAATGATCGATACGAGTACTATATTTGCAATAATAGTTCTACGACACCTCAGGATATTAAAAAAAAATTAACGAAAAATAGAACCAACTACAAAAAACCAGGAGTGATTGAAGCCCAATACTTATATAGTATGTAGATGGGGTAGACGACTATAGTTCTACTCCTGCTGGCGCATGCTGAGGCACCGACTTCAGACTGGTACTCTGGTCGCTACCTCTATTTCATCCGAGATAAACGGCTATGGTCCAGTCAGCAACAAAAATATACATAAGTTTGAAGTGCCAAAAATATGTACACAGGACTTTATTGCCTGAATATTAAGGTCGTGTATACATATTTTTTGCACTTTGACTGTATTCATATCGTTGTTGCTGAATGTACCTACTGTAATTATTTGTATAGGAATACAAATACTCCCCCTCTTGTTCTGAGAGGAGGCCTGTGCCCAGCAGTGGGACGTATATAGAGGCTGGGATGATAAATAACTGAATTTTTATCCTTGTTCCCAATTCTACAGATTTTTCTTACAGATTCCCAATGGAACAGGTTCTCACGCTATAGATTCTTAACTGAAAAGATTTTCAGCTCAAAGGATTCCCAATTCAAAGGATACCCAATTCAAAGGATACCTAAATCAACTAATTCCCAACTCAACAGTTTCCACACTGAACAGATTCCCAACTCAACAGATTCTCAAGAAGAGTGATTCGCTTTATAGTCGCAGTTCTTTCTAATCACTCCTCTTTGTTTCGCTCATTGTTGTACCTAACGAAGGTCTTCATGCAGGGAACAAACCCTATATTTTATTTTAACGCGTATTAATGTCAGTAATTTGAAATTAAAGACATTGTAAATTGCAACTGCCGATTGCCTTATTTCTGCCTGCATGCCTGTTAAAAATAATCCCTTACATGCATGGACTCAGTTTAATTTTAAGCACGAACCTGACTATGAAGCTTGAGGTCCCGGGTTCGAAACCCGGTCGGGGCTTATATTTGTATGAATAATACGAATGTTTGTTCTCTGGTCTTGGATGTTTAATACGATATAACGTATTTAAGTATTTATTTATCTATATAAGTATGTTTATTCGTTGTCTAGTACCCATAGTACAAGCTTTGCCTAATTTGGGACTATGGTCTGTCCCATAATTTGAGATACTAAAATGACGTTTCATGTGTTACCTGTTTTTTGCGTCTCATAAATAGTGATGTGCCGCAACCGGTTTTCACCGAAAGATATTGTCCTTACCTATGTATGTATGTCGTAAAATATTAAGATATGAACGGATCCGTGATGTTCTAAAGTGTAGGGCACTTAGGACATTCTAGAAAAGGTAAAATAGGTCTAATAAAAATGCGACCGTTTTCGAGATATTTCGACTTTTTATAGATGTTGATGTTTAAGTTTCAATTTCATTCTTTGGCCTCTGTGTATAAATACTTCTACGTATTTACAACCATGCACTTGTCGGCTTTGCTAAGAGGTTGACGTTTCCGGTTTTTCCGAGGCGAAAGTATTTCTTCGCTGTGTCGTTTATGCGACGAAGTACTTGGCTACTCAGAGTCCATGTTTAATCAAACAAAACTTAACAAAAACACGACCAAACAAAATTAACAAATAAAAAGTCTATCTCAACAAATTTAACAAATAACGTCAACAGCAACAATAACACGAGAAAACGCACTGATCACATCCGATGACAATACGAGTAAAGTATCGAAAATCGGTTGAATACCACTTGAATACGAAAAACATGAACAATGACGTTGTTGACTCGAACCCCGTATGTTGCCGTCCCGCTGACGCTTATCTCATTTAACACGCGAGTGAAAGGGTCGGTGCCATACGAACTTCGTTTTTCTACTTTTGTAGTAGCTCCTCTGTATTATTTTTTACGTTGGCACTAAGTGATGAACACTGTATTTTTACCTTTGCTTAGATTTTATCACTTTAACGTAAAAGTGCATTTACATTTACAAAATGGAAAGTAGAATATTGTATGCTATAATGTTATTTTTGCTATCGTAAAATATACATTTTATCGGTTATTTACGAAACCGAAATCATGGAGCAGCACTGTTCCTTTTATGCTGGCCACATTATTTTTACTTTTGACATTTCAGACTGTCATTTTAGTATCTTCATTTCAGGGATAGACCATAGGTCAATTGGTGTCACGTCCCATGATATTTATTTATTTATGTAACCAACCGATGTAGGTAACCTAAGTTAAACTGAGGAAAATACACACCGCAACATGGATGCACAAAAAAAAACAGAAAAATATACCAGCGCTGGGAATCGAACCCAGGTCCTCAGCATTCCGTGCTGCGTGCTATAACCCCTACACCATCACTGGACAGGAGTCTAAACACAAATTTCTCCCATGCACCACACATTTGAACAAATTTGGAGTTGAAATAAAAAATACAAAAAGACTCCAAAAAACCAATCATAAGTTAAACTGAGCCCGTGCGAAGACTGCTTCGCTAGCGATGGAAGTTAAAATGATTAACTATTAACTGACTATAAACCGACTCAACATTACGTCAGTGTTGTTTGCCGCATATAATCAAGTTAAATTCAAGAATAAAAAAAATTAAATTTCTCTATAGCAACGCTCTTTTTTATAAGTAGCTGGGTATATATATATAATCGATTTAGCTCGGTCTTATCTCTGGGAAAACGCTTATTATCGAGTTTTATCCCGAGCAAAGCTCGGTCGCAAAGGTACTTTAACTTTTAAAAATACAATACTGAAATTATTTATTACCACGTTGCACGGCACACCATTACAATCGTCTCAAGAGGATAGCACAAGCATTGTTGTCGAAATAAGTAGCCACAGAATTGCCTACTCGGCGTTAGGACGGTTTCATAATTTATAGGGGTTCTCTGAGATTTTTATTTCTCGGCGAGCTGAGATAAGTGCCTTTTCGCTTCTTTTTATTTGGTAATATAAACCTGACAAAATATACGCGCTAAGTATAACATAAGTAATATACGATTTACTTTAGTTAATTGATCACGGAGTACTCTCGTAAATTCTGCCACCTGCTGGGCATTACTTGAAACAGGCGTGTTTTACTGTAATTTATTAAAAAAAAGAAGCATGTATCCGAAGGGCGGCGAATAAAAAATACGTTAATTCAATCTCGGTGCCGGTAACCTTTCGCTACACAAATATGGCTGGCTCTTAAGGTAACGCGTCTCGCAAAGTGTTCAGTTTAGAGGTATCTTACGTCATTTTAAAGGACGAACATATTTTATAAATTTCTAGTTTCTATCTTGGGTAGTGTGCCAATGTGACCGTTTGAAAATTGAAACTGGCGAAACGTGACTTTCACGTGGCTAAGCTACTGACTTTGTTATGGTACCATATTAGGCTATGAGTATACATTTTTAGTCCGCTCAGCATTGGCACGGTCAGCAAGCAGGATGCCGTCTTAAGTCATCAAAGCCGTAATAACTTAATAGGTATACGTTTAATAACTCCCTAACAAAAGCGACAAATCCCATCTTAGATGGTATGTCCAAAGCGCTGAGAATCGTATTAGTTCCGCTTCTCTAAGTGAAGTTTATACCGTTGACAACAGGATTTAGACGCTCTGCAGCGCTTCTGTGGTTCAATAGACAGCACAAGAGCTTTTAGAGTAGCGGGATGATAATGCTGAGGTTTGTATCGAAGTGGTTTACCGAGTGAATTGGCGTAGGCCACTGGTGTACCTAGCGAAGAGGACAGGATGTTGAGTTATAGTGTTTGTACATGTAACTAGTGCTGCAACACTTGGCTATCGGATTTCCACAGATGAAATTGAATAAATCGATTATTAGTCACACGATGGAACCGGCAATCAGCTTTGTTGTAGAATTTGTTATATTTGAACTGAGGCTTATAGGTAAATAAGGGTTAATATAAGTAAGGGGTTATCTTTACCATAAATTACATCTCACATTCAAAGGGGATTTGTGACACGAGAACAAAAATAACTATAACTATATGCATCGTATTTTTATCCATCATATCGATTGATTTAAGACAAAAACAAAAAAGCTAAAAAAAAAATTTGCTTTACCTCTCCTTAAAATCGCAACGAAAGTAGAAATACAACATTTAAAACAAACAACAGCTGCCTAATGGTGCGTACGCGGAAAGTTTGTATTAAATACCTAACTTAAGCCAAGTTTGAAAGTTCAAGTATCACGGCAAACGGAACAATGGAATGCACTAGTTTACCCTTGGGTCGACGTCCCGTGCCAACTGCAGTGCATTACACATTTATAATGCGATTCATAATTCTTACGCACAATAAGCACGAGTTGGCAGCGAATTAACCACCAGTATCAAAGAGAAAAGTGAATGCAGTGGGTACTATATTTTTAAATTACACTTGAAGTATGTCTCTGGAAACAATAAAGATAGCCTACTTGAGGTCGCGAAAAGTCAAGGGAAACGTTTATTAATTGCATAATGTTGCTTGTGTTTCGATAGAGGTATGCCATTTATTTCTGTTATTTTAAAATTTATGACGGTGGAAGCATTCTACACTTCCACTGAACGTAGATATAGTTTAGATATAGTTAGTGTTTAGTATTGTAACTAAGGGACCCCTTACATCCCTGTATTTTTATTATTATTATTTTTTGTATTTTTTTCTTTAATCGTATAATATAGTTTTTAAGTATTTTATTTGTAATTATATTATTATGAAAAAATGACTTTCTGACAAGTTTCTTGCGGCGCATTCTTCTTTGCAATGATGGTCTTTCCGAAAGCGCTGGTAGTTTAAAAATTGACGTGTAAAAGTGCCCATTGTGGCCTATTTACTGAATAAATCATTTTAATTTGAATTTGTTGATGTCAACGTTAAATTTCGGGTTCAAGGGATATTAAACAAACATTTCGTCTTTGATCGACGCGGCCAATTCAGGCGTAAGGCATACATAATGTACATACGAGGAGCGGCTGAAAAGTTCTAAGCCGAAGGTAGAAAAAAAAACAGATATTTTTTACTATTTTTATTCTTCAATATAATCTCCCTGTAATTCAATGCATTAATTACATTTTTTAAATAATGCTTTTAGTCTGTTAAAAAAAAAATATTATTTGGCTGTGGAAATGTTCCAGTACAACCGCCTTCATTTCTTCATCACTGCCAAATCGCTTTCCCCTTAAATCTTTCTTCAAATTGCTGAATAGAAAATAATCGCTAGGGGCCAGATCTGGACTGCAGGGTGGATGATCAACTTCCTCGAAGCCAGTTTCCTTCAGAGCAAGCTTGGCAACACGAGCGGTGTGACCTCGTTCAGCGTTGTCTTGCAAAATTAAAATGCCTTTGCTCAGTTTTCCCCTTTGTTTCTCGACTATGGCTTGTCGCACCTTTCTTAATAGCTCGGCATAATAAATAGTCTATTAAAAGAATGCCTTCGCAATCCCAAACCACGGTGGCCATTAGCTTAGACGCCCATTTCGATCCACTGCATAGATTCAGACATCGACTCTGGATCACACTGTCTGATCCATCTTTCATCAACAGTTACTATACGGGAACAAACTTCATCTAAACCATCTTCACACAATTCTAAAAGCCAAGTGTCGCTTGATATTTATTATTTATTTATTTGTATATTTGTAGTTTTATTGATTTGTTATGATTGATTTTCAGTTAAATATAAATTCTATCTATGCATAATTAAAATATAATAAATTTACGATTAGATATATAGATATAGTAAATATATAGATAGATTAGGTAAATTCTCTTGTACAGTATACTAGACATTATCAATTTTAATTTCTCAAAATACTTGAAACAATGTAATTTCGAATCGATTTTTGCGATTTTTCGATTAAATATGCTAAGGGTATGTAATCGATTTTATTAGTGGTACTTTATATTTTTAACAAGTTTTTGCCTGCGGCTTCGCCCGCGTAACAAGTGTTTTTGTTTTTTGCTTGTCTATCGGGATCTCGCAAGCCGTGCGGTCTTTTTTGGCACTATATCAAAAATAATAACAGTAAAAAATTCACAAAAACAGTAAGAACAAAATTGAATAACAAATTAACAGTTCAAAACATCAAACAATACGAAACACTCGGTACTATTGTATTTTTCACCTATGATGAGTTCTGTGACACTTGAAAATTTTCCGAATTACGCATACTATGTTCGCAAAATATTTTTTAAAAATTATTTCTTGTTTGAAGCAAAATAATCATAAAAATTTAAAACTGTACATTTTAAAAATAAATATCAATATCAGTGACCATTAAATAGTCTCCATCGAATATGTGTGAAACGGAACAGAGTAGTGACGTGACACAACATTATCGGCAATTGCCGCGGTGCATTATTCAATAACCATGAATACTATTAGATATTTTAAATTTTTAAACAAAACTTGCAAGATTTTGTAAACGCGGCTATTTGAAATACGGCCGCAGCCATCTTGTGCCTCTTGTGGCCAGTGCTTGTCAGTATCACTGTCAGTACGAGTGCGTCTGCCTTGTATACGAGTTGTTTCCATTGCATTTTCTTTGCATTGCAGCGATGTTACGGAGCTCCGATTCCGTTTGTGTTAAGTCGGAACTTCCGTTTGATATTAAACATCCGTTTCGGTTCCGGTTCCGTTACTTTTGAAACGGAAGTTATATCGGATGTCAATGCTTACCGCGGCGACTGGACATGAGCGGCGTACATCAAAAACAAACAGAAGGCTAATTATGTATGTTTCTGACACTCGCGATCACAATCTTTTGTATGAGAAAACTATCATTTGATTGTGACCGCGAGTGTCAGAAACGTTATGTAATAAACCCTCAGGTTTAGTAGAACTACCCTTAACATCTCGTCCTCCTATCACTCGGCTCCGATTCTGGTTCCGGTTCCGTTTAAGGTTCCGATTCCGTTTCTGTTTCCGATAAACTAAATTGAAAACATCTGGTTCCGCTTTCGGTTCCGATAAAACCACATTCGTTACATCTCTGTTGCATTGTATTTTGTTACTGATCATTTCTGCTATTATTGTTGTTGACTTTTGTTACTGTTTCTCGTTAGCTTTGTTGTTATTTTTTGGCAAAATGCCGAAACGGTCTAAAAAGACTGTTTTGAACTCCTAGAGTTGGGAGTTTCTAATTCGTTTGAGGGATTATTTTGAGCGAGAACGAGAAAACCGTGGCAAAGTGGGCGGAAAAATGGCAAAAAAAAATTTTTTTTTTTTTAAATATAATGCAACTTCTCCAAAAATAGGCACTAATAACACGTAGAAAAATCGATAGTTCACTCGATAAATGGTACATCTCTAAAACTTTCAAACTCGAAACGTCACAGAACTCATCATAGGTAAAAAATATTATAATTAACAGATGACACGAGTCAAAAGATTTGACGAGATGGTGGAATCGATTCAGTCGATAAGCAAAGTCAACCTCTATTGTAATTCAGTTCCGTTTTACACCATGAAAGATGACGAGATTAAAATTTATATATTACATAAAATGCAATACCCCTGGTGTTGCAGATGTTTATAGGCGGTGGTGATCTCTTACCATCACGAGACCCACTTGCTCGTTTGCCATCCAGTCGAATAAATATATATATATAAGTATTGACCTAAAACATTCATGGCGTGGAATCGAAACAAGCAAATATGACCGTAACCAAGCTATTTGAAAAGAATTATAGTGACGACTTTGAATTTATAGCTTAAAAAATGAATGAGTTAGGCAAGCTTGAATGAACACCCTTGTAAAAGTTTTACAATCAAGATAAAGTCACGCCATTGACGTGGTTGGTATACATTTCCCAATCTTCGCTCAACCATCTTCTAAAATACTCCGGATTATTAGTGTTAAAAGCGGGTTTTTCCGGTATATTTTTCAATGTCATCAAAAAGTATCTACAAAAGCAGCAAATCCCCTTTCTGAGTGCGTGTGCAACATACATTTATTTGCCGTCTGACCGCTCCTTCCTCGTTTGTACAATCCGGGCGCGAGACATGAATCGCAACGAGCTACACAGTGGTATTGTAACTTTATTGAATTCCCATTTGTAACACTTTGTAACCTGAATCCGCTACGGTATTAAATTCAAACATCGGTTTTGATACTGGTCATCGCTATTGATATAAACTTTATTTTCTATTACTTTCCAGAGACTAAACAGGTAATAAAGTTGCAAGTAATTATTTTCAACATTTTTGAAGGAAAAAAAATAAGGGGAGAAGCGAAACGACGCAAATACGTTCATTTGATTGCTGCTAATAAAAAGGCGCACACAAAGGTAGAAAAGTAAAACAAATTTTGAGAGACTGTTGAGAGGTAATGTTTCAACATTACGAATAAAAAAGTGAAATAACACGTTACAACGTTACGGGGGAGGGGATTGGTAACAGCAGACCCGTCAATTTGGACACAATTGGCAAAGGTTAACCGCAGTCAGTAGAAGCGAAGAAAGTACAGGGTCGCAGTTATAAGGTTGCGAATGGACACACTGCGGGGTGTCATCATCAGATAAACCTCCAGTCTGGTACCTTAATAAAATTACTCGCTACGAGCACTTATTAATATTAATACCATTTCCTAAAACAACCAAGTAGGGCCTTTCCAGGAACATTGTTGTTCAATATTTTGCTGAATTGGCACAGCCGTGTGTAAAAATAGGTAAGTATGCAACGCTAGTGTTCTGACGTAATAAGGCAGTATAATACATATTTTGTACTCATTTGGATAGATGCATACTTTTGCACGCGAGTAGGTGTATTTCTGAGTAAGGCTGGCTGAACTTGGTTGGCATTTTTAACAAACCAGAAACTAGTATTCGATTCCATTGTAGAATTCAAGACTGTTGTCTTCATTGCTCTTAAGAAGGAAATTATATACACTAAAGAGCAAAAATAAAGGGTCGGTTACTAAAATCGCAATAGGTCCTAAACTATTGAAAATATTTTCTTGATTTAAAAAGGACATTGAAGCTAATTTAATTACGCATTAATAAACTTTACATAAAGAATAAAACTCTTTACTTAAAGTACTTACAAAAAAGGAAAAAAGGAAAAAAATAGTAAAAAAAGTAATAAAGTATCATAGCGGGTTTTGTAGTTATCGTCATTTTTGTAACCGATTCTTTATTTTTGCTCGTCAGTGTAGAATCAAACATCCAATTGAACATTTAATAAAAATGTATCCGAGTTAAGGTCGTTATGGGAGGAAAATATATTAAAGTCATAATGTTTGTATCGTTGTACATAAAATAATTATAAAATTAACAGGTTACAGGAGAAACAGATGTATGAAGGCGAAGTAAATATTATCCAGTCATTAGTGGTGTAGCGGTATAGCACGCGGTACGGAATACCGAGGACCTGGGTTCGATTCCCAGTGATGGTCTTATTTTTCTGGTTTTTCTGTGCATCTGTATTTCAGTTTGTATTTTCAAATATTATCCAGTCATTCCCACATCTTTTTCTAAATATAACCCGTTATGCCTGCTCTACTATGAGTGTCACTTGCACTGTGTCATTATTTGTATACCACAAAGTTATTTTCTTGCTTAAAATTATATCAGATCAGATCAAATAGGAAGTTTATTAGAAACATATTGTCTTTGCGTAGAAACGTTTTCGGTTTCGAGTAAAGTGCGATCATTATTTAATTTTACGTAACAATCAGGGGGGCTATACCACGAAATTCGAAAATCGAAGTTCATATTGTTTTCCTGACGCTAATATTATTATAAATTAAAACTTGACAATGCCTGTATAATATAAAACAAAATAAAAGTAACTAAAACTACATACAAACTAAAATTATAAATAAAAAAGATGCCCAAAATCACTGCCAGGTATTAAGGTGCCCAGAAGGCTGGCAGCATTACCACGCTGTATGGCAATGCTTAATCTTTGTGCTCAGAAAAAGCCAGCCCTCTGGTCACCCGAAGCCGTAATCAATTTGGACGACAATGATTTATAAATATTAAAAGCACTCAAACCCCAAGGACCCCTGGTTTCTACCCCAAACGGCTCAAAAATGTATATAAATACTGTCTTTTGCAAGAACTTACATAAGGTTAGTGTGAGGATTGCTGCCGCGGCGGGGCAAAAGCGACCTCGGAACCGTCCTTAATAAGATAACGGCGAGAAGGTCACCGTCTGGGCCAGGGCTTTGTATCAGGCTCTTGGTTAACATAACAATGACATGCTTAAATTAGGCGTTTAATTAATTTTACTACAAATACCTCTAAAGTTTTACTCGAATATTAAAATTTTATTTTTAACCTACGTTCATTATAATTTGTTTCCTGACCATCATAGAAAGTTCACGCAGTAGGCGTCATAGTGATTTTCCTTGTCAGGCAATGCGACGTCACTGCGACTTTTCGGTAACAGTGGGTCACGCACGATTCACTTAATTCGATAGCTTTTGTGACGTGTCCATTCCAATTAAATCTCAAAATTAATAATTATTCACTCATTTCATTTATCTTTTTAGTGACGTTTGTTGTTCAGTAAATGATTCTCCTATAGGGGTGATGAATGCAAGCAAACATAAAGGCTTCTTACTAATTAAACCAATCGTATGTTGGGTGAAAATTCATGTTATTTTTACGCGTTCGGTGGTAATAACAAAGGGTTCGTAATCACTGAGTTCGGACCATGTTAGTTAAGCATATTAAAATGGAAGTTAAAACCCTTTAGAAACTCACAGTAAAGCGATTACTGAACAATCAAACGTTTGATGTAATAATTAGACTAATAAAAAAATCACAGTTAGCATGCGGAACCATGAAATGGAGCCAATCTTGAGCCAATGAAATTTATATGTCGCATATTATTGTCAATAGTAGCGAAAGTTTAACCTCATACAGTAGTTATTCACTCAGGGCACCTTAAGAATTCCTTTAACGAAATCCCATTCTACCTGTCATTTCGAGGCCGAATATTTCGCGCGATGTGTAGCCGAATGCCGAGGCATTCAACGCCGATTACCATTTTCTGTCCCAAATGCCCTCATGGGAGATAAAATTGCCGGTTTATATGTTTAGCGCGCCGCGGACTGGGTTGAATAAAATATGCCCCCGCAGTGTGACGAGAAAATGTTACCCAAGACACAGGCGTCTCTTTTTGAGCCCCCGTTTAATGGTTGCTTATAAAATAAACGTTATAAAGATAATAAATGAAGACTACAGCACAGAGGCTGTGGTTCGTGCATTTTCCATTTGTTTTATCCTAGTCGGTAAGATCTAATTTACCTGCAATTAGCATCCGATATCTAGGAACAGACAAGGTGAGTGTAAAAAAAATGAATACTTTTTCTTATTCTTTTACGTAGATGATTATTAACGATAACTTACTAGAAGGTCTCAATGTTAGTAAAAAAATTAAACAAATCTAATTTTGGACCGAAAATCAACTATTGTGAGGCAACTTTGTTGCAATTCTTAAAAATAGACCATGCACAAACATGCCAATAGTAATAAATATTCTGCATCGCTTACAAGCGACATATAATTATGTATATCAGAAGAAACCAAGCCTATGGAGGCCAGTGCATACACAAAGCGTTGAAAGATTGTACGATAGCAAACTAGTAGAATACATAGGAACATAGGCATATTAACATAATATCTTAGACAAACAGGAGTATAAATCAAGAGCTGAAAAAACTATTAAACTTGACAAATGTTCACGTTAATAGCTGCCATCGTGAAATATAACTAGCCTCGCTTGAAAACTATTGAGCTCATAATGCGAAACTCACTTCGCACAAACGTCTAAAATGAAAGTTATGGACAAGTAAAGTGTAATAAGAAACCAGAATCGGCGGAAATACGGTCAAGAACTCGACTTAAAATACTTAGTGTTTCAAAAACATGTATCACGTCTGGTGATATAATGCGCCGTTTGTTCAACTCTGGATGGAGTACAATTTTAATGAGTTTATTTCTTTTATTAGACAAAATTTCATATTTCTGAGCCGATAACTTTATTGCTTTTCTGTATTTTTGTTTCAAATGAGGCTAATAGTTTATTTTTCCATTAGGGCCTGGTAAAATGTATGGTATGGTAGATATACAATGTTCAGGAGGCAAAATTCTTTCGAATCATACTCGCATAAAAATTTTCAGGCGTTATAAAAATTAAACGTTGTCAATTTAGATATCGTCTGACATCGGTTAACAACACTGTGTCTTAACAAACCTATCAGCGAAACCTCGATATAGCGTATACAGTCGAGGAAACTCGCCCTATTCTTCGTATCTTGCCGTCCCGTTGACGCTTATATAATACGAGAGTGAGAGGGACGGTACGATACGAAATTCGATTTTAGAATTCCGTAGTAGCCCCCCTGTAGTATTCACTCGTGCTAGTTCGTTGGGACTTACTTGACGTCATCTATCTTGGGATAGGTGCATATCCTCAGAGTCTTGGTGTTGGAGCCAACGGCGTATAGTTTCCCGTTGGGGTGGAACTCGGCGCAGCGCACCGCCTGCAGGTCTTCGAGCACGGTCACCGGCTTGAAGGTCGGCCGGGTGCCGTTCACTTCGGGACCGACCACGCTGGCTGCTGACAAGGGCATACCGTGGCTGCCGTTTCTGTTTTGTGCCTAAGATAAAAAATACAAACGTTGAATGATTTGAAAGATAAATGAAAGTAATTTTTAGTAAAGTCACATTAAGAAAAGGTGAGATAAATGCAATAGAAAATATAGTCACTCAAATAAACCGTCCCGTGTCAAGGCGCAAATCCCGTGCCCAATAGACTTGCCGCGTTGCCCCGTTTAATTAAATGTTTTTTTTAAGAGCTTGTTGTTGAAACATTCCTGGTGGATACACAGTCTTAGCCTTTGAAGGGTGGTAGCGTGAAACTATTTTTTGGCGCCCTTTGTGAACATATTCATCGGGCCCATATCAGCTCGCATAATTATTGAGCCATAATGTGTAATATTTGTCATAATGTGTTGTTGTTGCTTTTTCAAAATTATTTTTTCGCGGCTGCTAATTTCACTCTACCCTAAGGCCGGTTCTATGGATACGCCGTATTAATAAAGAAACATATAAAGTTTGACTTCTAACATCTGAAGGAAATGCTTACAATTATTAGCATTAGCCAAAGTGAGAAACATTTACTTGAAATGTTGAAAGTAAAAATTTATACTTTTCTTTTATTCTACGCCCCATTGTATGAAAACACCATGCAATATATCATGACAAGAAAAGTAGCACTTTGTAACAATTTCTCATAGTGTGGACGCGCTTATTGGTGATCTTACACAAGCTGCGAAGTCAATTAGAGCCTTATCTCTGACGATTTGCGGAAGAGTTAAAAGCGAGGCGAGCGTGTATGGCGTCCCAGCTTTAGACGCAGCGAACTCGGTGCGCGCTCGCGGCAACATCGTTAGGCGCTCACGTAACATACAGCGCGTTCGCCTCGTTTTCAATTCGCCGCAAATCGCAAGTGTGATAATGCCCTAACAATTTTGTTGCGCCTAGGGCTTGTATGCAATACTGTACAGTTGCGGACTTTACCACGAGTACGCAGCGAATTCATTACGCGCTCGCGTATTGATTTCGCTGTCGCGTAATGAATTCGCTGTCCGCAAATAGCCACGACACGCCACGACTACAGCATGAAACTTCAAATAAGTATAAAACGGAAAGCGGTTTTTTTTGCAAGAATCGCCCGCACTTCGTTCGCAAAGCGCGACGCAATTAATCTAATTAAGCCCTGTTAACTTAACGCCGCAGGAATATAAAAAGTAACGTAAAATCTACGTCATACAATCCTGTTGTGCGTTCCTTGAAACACAATAAAGATTTTCCACAATGTTGATTTTTAGCTCTTCGTATAAATAATCCTTGTCCGATGCTTTACCCTCGTGGAAAACTAAAATAAAAATGGCTAGCTCCCTTTTTCGCGAGAATTTCGAAAAATTCTGTAGTCCTTCTTTTCCACAAGCTACAACCGTCAGCTAAATGAATTTAAAAGGAAGTAATAGTCGATCAAAACTTAATATCGTATATTAGTACGGAACCCCCGGCACACACCTGGATGATTTTTAGTTTACTAAATGGTTCTTGGGTAAGTATAAAGTATACATAAACAGAATATACCCGAGAGCCGAGCTTAATAGTCAGACAGTGAAATATTATTTAAGTAATGTAAACATTTTAAAAAATAATTAAACCATCACAAGAACTCTCAACCAGGAACGCGACTTTTTCCGTAACTATAGAGGTATTTGGTATTTACCACTCTAACGAGAATCCACTAAACTGCTGTGAGTTTTCAATTCGAAAATAACAATTGGTTGATTCTGAAAACGTGCAGCAAATTGGACAAGCGATTGCAAATTGTAAGTCTCTTTTGGATCGATTTATTTAAGCAATAAATACTATCTTGATTAAAAAAATATTTCTTTAGGCAGATCGCGTTTATTACTCTAGAAAACTAAGATTTACGATTTTAGGCGGATTGCTTTTATATAGGCAACAGCCGCCACGCAAGTAATATTGCAAATTGGGGGCAGACCGCATCGCTGTTGTATAAAATACTACATACCTATTCACTGAATCACTAACAGTCCTTTAGAGTAAATTTAACCAGATACGAAACTACCTATATGGATAAATCACGCTCACCGTGTAGCACACCGGGTATCGCTTTGTTGTGTTAATATATATGTATATATATATATATATATATATATACAGCGTGTATTTCAGATACTACCTCAAACTTTAAGGGCAGTTAGTGAAGACCCTAATAATCAAATTTTATTATGTTTTAGTAAAAAAATTAGACTTATTATTTTCCTTACAAAATTAATTAGCACGCAATGTATCACTACGCAATACTACTTTGTTTTTATTCAAAACGTCGCACTTGTTGACGTGACAGCTGTCACAGAACGCTTCTCTCTCGTATCAAATTATTGTACGCATTACATTGCTGCTCGAAAATATTTAAAAAATTAATTGCGCTCTGATAATTAATTCTAAATTAACAATTTGTTTTGATATCGGTTCACAGCACTTCTGGTTACTGTTTGAAGTAGTATCAAAATTACACGCTGTATATACTATTATATTTATATACGTAGTAGCGGATCAAAAGCCTTTGACAAAAGTTCGGCATCTAACAAGTTGAGACCCTCTATTATCAATCTGGGAATCTATAGAAAGTATACAAACTAATGACGGATGGCCCCACGCGAAATGGATGGGACAGTAGACTTTTCTTATGTGGGTAAGAATCATGGTAAGATCATTTTATTTTTATTTTGCGGCAATCTATCAAAAAGGTATTATAGCCCGGTTTGATACCCGGGGGAAATCAGTATTATGGAAGTTCAATCTCAATATTATGTGCTTAGCGGCAATCGCATAGCGGCATTTTCAACCTGAGTTTAATGCAGCGTTTCCACCAGAGATGTGCGAGGATGTGTTGCGAGGAATATGGTTTTTATCTCTCCTGTTCGGAAAGTTTAATTTTCATGGGTAGACAGCCGGGTGGAAAACTGCGTTTTCATCTCTAGGGTGGAAAGTATTTTTAGATTAGCCCGGAGTCGAAGATAATTGAGTTACGTCAGTGACACTTTTTTTTCACGTTTCGGCATGGCCATATCTAGATGTACGTCGTGAACAAGGAGCTTATTTATTTATTTATTTATTATATACAACACTGTAGGTTGAACGCCGAACATACGTTTGATACAAGACATTTGATCTTTATTACGTCACGAACATATTCCATCTCTTTCTTTTTTTGAGGTTTTGAAATCTCTTTCTTTAGTTAGGTTAAGAAAAGATGGCAGGCATTCGTGAAATGTGAAAGAAAGAGATGGAGTATATAAATAAGTAATAAAGGTCAATCTTCTTCGTTAAGCTCCTTTGTCGTGACGAACTGGTTTTTTTTATAGTCGGCCGTGGCAAGTGGCCAGGTCGAAAAGGTACCGTTGGAGGTTGGATATAAGTAAATTGAATTTATTATTATGCTCATTTTTTTCTAGTATTTTACTTTCCTCACAGTCGAAATGAAAAGTAGAGTGTCTAACTCGGGTGGAATTACCCATTTCCTCTCGAACTATTGGCGCTCGAACATCTCGGGTGAAATGGGTCCCTTTCTACCCTTGGTTATCAATCTACTATTTCTTTAACCAATAGAAACGCTTCATTTACCTCGTCTCGCTCCGCTTAGCTGTTTCCACCAGAGATGTGCTGTGCGAGGATGTGTAAATGAAGCTTTACTATTAGTTATTGAAAAACACATCCCTCGCAACACATCCTCGCACATTATTGGTGGAAACGCTGCTTAAAAGAGGTCAACTCGTCTTAAGGCCGCCTCACACATGCTTGTTAAGCATCCTAGTACCTGAAGTAGGAGAGAGCAGAGGAAGTATCGGGAGGAGGTCATGCTCAGCAGTGGGACAGAACAAGCTAATAATAATAATAACAAAACACCTCCTATTACAGTACTGATTCAGAAGTATGAGTAGAGTAACTTCCAGCTCGCTTTAGGGTAACTTTAAGCAGAAGTTTAACATTTATTATCAAAGTCAACTCCAGGAACAGTGTAGGCAGATTGGTCGACTACTTAAATGCGAATCATAGTTAACACTATAGGATCGTTCGCATGGTTGCACGTCGGAGTTACGCTCGACTATGTGGAAGCGATTATACCTTAACAGCTCGAATAGCCCTCTAGACGTGCGATGGCCTCCTGCGATATTGGGCAATCTGACGCTCACATGACGGTGCATGGATAAAAGGTACTTTGAATAAAAAGGGACTTGGGTGGAGTACAAAAAGCAGGTACGTATTTAATCATACAAGATGACTGGCTGGAAAAAGCTCCGATTAGACACGAAAGTTACAAGTATTTGTAACTACACCACCTGCACCGGAGATGAGTGAGGATGTGTTGCGAGGAATGTGTTCGTCATGAACTAATTAGAAACGCTTCATTTACATATCCTCGCTCCGCGCAGTTCTAATGGAAAAAGCTTAGCGTTGGTTCATGGCAAACAAATTTTTCGCACTTTTCTTTTTGTTTTATGTACTGCTTTATGGTGTGCAATAATAGTTATTTGTGTCACGAGGGAGCAAAATGGTGTATTTCCGGCGAGGGCGTACATTGAATCCAGAATGTAGCGAAGGATTCTACTATAGAATCCTGAGCGTAGCGAGGGATTCTAAAGTAGAATCCTAAGCGTAATGAGGGATTCAAGTGTTAACGCCCAAGATAAAAATAATTTTGCTCCCGAGTGGCTCATACAACTTTTCACACCGAGTATTAAGACACTTGAAAAAAAAAATACTGAATATTATTAAAAAACAACCTGCATAGAAAATGCCGTGGCTTTACAATTACTAACTTCGAAAAATGGGATTTGCAATAAAACACTTAGAAAAGCCTTGAACAGAAAAGTTGCACTTTGCTCCCTCTCGTCAGGGAGGAAAAATTACTTTTCTGAAGGAGAGGTGTGAAAAGAATATTTGTATTGTATTGTATTGTATTTTTCACATGGAAAAGCAGCTTTACGGTGTCCAACTTTTTTTAAACCAAAATTTTGCAAATTTGTCTTTGAACAAAGTTGTCGTTTTGAGTGTTCCCTTTTGTGAATGCATCCAATCCTCCGCCTAAGGCTGAAAGCCGCAATTTCCCCGGTAGCCATCTCGGGTTTCGATGGGACCGGAACATGTAATGCAAATATTTGTCGAGATCAGTCCTCTAAATACGACTCGCGAATAATTGAAATTTTACCAACAACCGGTTACTAACAGATGCAGTACCAGACAAATATAGTTTTAAGCCTCGACTATATATGACGACCGGATAGCCTAGTTAGTGATAGTGATTGATTGTGAATTATGAAGCTATAGAGGTCCCGAGTTCGAATCTCGGTAGGGGCAACCGCTTGTACCTAATATGAATACGAAAGATCTTACATGAGCCATGGGTGTTTTAGTAAGTAAAGTCAAGTACAAAAATAAGCATCTATTCGCACCACTCAAAAATATGTTACTACGGCTTTATTGCGGCGGAATAAAAGTCTTTGGTACTTGTTTTCGAAACTTTGCATACCTACTAAGTTCATATTTTTACACTTGACTGTACCTATGTATTTCTCTATATTAGAACTAGATTTTTTCGTTGTCAGGTAGGTAGGTTTCGTGGTAAAAGGTGAGTGTATCGCCTATTGCAAGGCCGGCAACGCACCCGCAGTCCTAATAATGCTGTAGGTGTCTATGGGCGGCGGTGATCACTTACCATCAGGTGACCCGCCTGATCGTTTGCCAGCTGTTCGATAAAAAAAAGGTATCCATAGTACCGGCGTTACTTAAATAGTTTGAAACTAGTACAGTTGGTGTAAATCGTCCTACTTTATTTATTGAAGTGCTCTTTTGTAAATTTTACGAAATCACAAAGAAACTTACCAAAACATTACCCTAATATCTGGCTTTGTCGCCGTAGTTACATTGATAATTTACTAGCAACCATTAGGTGTTTAATACGCTTGAAGAATTTATGTTATAGTATAACTTTCTCAATCCCAACGCGCACGAAGTACAAAAAGCATAACTTAAGTCAAAAGCAAGGTAATCATTTGCCGTTAAAGCGCAGCATAAAACTGCGCACAGACCGCTCCGCTTACATTTGACACAGATTCGTGGAATATTTCGTCGAAAAGTCATTGCCAAAATGAGATATAACATGACAAACACCAAACGGTATTTTATGACAGGAAAAGAAAATACTGTGCAAATTTAGAAATGTCGCAAAGATATACTACATTTACAGTATCCCGATACAGCTTGTGCGCGCCGATAAGCAAGAATATTTTCCCGGGTCCCGAACACAGCCAACTTCGGCTGGGTAACGATGAAAGAAAATTTTGTTCGTTAAAAACCTACACACTGCCTAAACTAAAAATATCCGCGTACATTTTTTATGGATCTTAAGTGGATTATCATTTATTATTATTTATTAGATGCTATTAGCGATGAGTCGACTTCGAATAATTTTAGTCGTGAAGTCATTTCTATTTGAAATAACTCATTTGATACATTGGAAATAGGCACAATTCGCATTACAGAAACGTTAGAAGCCATCGCAGCAACAATAATGCTTGAAACAATGTCAGAAAAGGCGACATAATACATGTGAATAACTAAAGAAGATACCATGCAAAAACCCTTACCGTGATGACATCATTAATCGCAGTGGTTTGATAAAAAAATCCGCTTCAAACAGCACCTGAGGCGTTCTCGAAAGCATGCTTAGACAGCCGACCGTTGCGTAACCGTCAATAAAGCATGCACAAGGAAACGGACGGAGCCGTTTTGCCTATTAGATCACTTAATGTTCGTTGATTTATGGGCAATATTGTTCGGAACACAGCTATCGTAACTCAACTTACGAATCGCAAAGTTACTTTGATTATTGTTTGTTAAATAACGACATAACGTAATATTAAACAGATTATCTTTAATAGGTATAAGCAAAAATAAACTAATCAAATTATGTTTTTGTAGTAATAAGTAGGTAGGTATGGATGAACAACTGAACAAACAAACGAGACATCCCTGAAATGTAGATTTTCTCCCTTCGGCCACTTTGAAAACCAAAGGTTCGAAACCAGTTTAGAAAACAGAATTATTTTTCTTTTTCGGAAACCTGGTTTCGAATGAAGAAAAATAGTTCCGTTTTTCTAAACTGGTTTCCCATAGAGTAAATAGAATCTTCTTTTGAAAATCATTCACAAATTTCAATATGTAAGTAAGTAGGTACCAACCAATTTTAAACGACACAGAAATAGAAATAGGAATAGGTTTAGGTTATGTTAACTATACATCGGCCCGAAGGGCCAAAACTACACGAAAGGTCTGTGTCGATTCTGATTGAAAAAAAACGCTACTGTGAAAATAAGCTTCAGTAAAAAACCAGAAGTCGATCACTGATCCTAGTTTCGTGCAAGAACAAAAACTGTTCGTTCGTAACGGTGAATGTTTAACGAGCGTCAAGATTTCTGGTAACACGGCTGGTATTAAAAACTTGGTAAAGCAATTCATTTTTCACAAAGATAACACCTAATCAGGTCGATACTTCCGTCACCAAAAAAAACCCTATATTATAGCATATTTCATCGATAATAAAAGATAGGATGCTATGTAAGATTTCATTACAAAGTAAAGCGCAATCATATCGGCATCCATTATAAACATTCCCGATGTCAATACAAAATTATAATATCATAAAACGTGTGAACACGCATCACCCACAGATACAATACAATACGCAACAATAACAATATTTATGATTGCCGAAGAAAAAGTCAGTAGTTATGACATCAATGAGAACAAGTTTCTAACTAGAAACGGATCGATCGGCGGGCACTCGATTAAGGCGGTAGTTGAGCGATAATAAAGGGTGTTTAAAATGCAATCAACATCCTGTGTGTCAAAAGTTGACATTCAAACGCTAGTTCACAAATTATACAATACAACAACTCTTTATTGCACACCAACACAGTAAGTAGTACAGAAAACACAGGTATATACTTAGAGGTTAGATTAGAGATGGATAGACACAGAACAAAGTTAAGGTTGCAACAAATAAATGGCGATCTAAATCCACCGACATCAAATCAAACAAAGGCCTAAGCAGTCGGAATGTGTACTTTTTTATTAAGTACTACACGTATCTATAATATAAAAGTGAACCGCCAGCACGGGACAAAAAAACGAGACAGAGCAGGATGGCGCTCTACAACACCAGCACCATTTTGACACGTTTCTCCCAAACAACGCATTATTTCTCTGGAATTTTAAAGGAATTCGATTCTTTGACCTTAGGAATAGCGGAAACTTGAGAAAATATGATATTGGGTTTGTACATTTTGTATTGTTAATTATTAATTTTGATTCGATTTAAGTTATCATTTTTTGTTATTTAAAGGCGATTAGGTCATTACAGCATTGGTGTTAATAATTTATGATTATTAAAATATTTAAAAATTAAATTGCAGTATGTTTAGAAGAAAGGGAAAATAATTTAACATTAAATAATCACGATTTTATTTTGCAATCTATTTGATATTTTGTTGCATATTGCGTTTGATTAGTATTAATGATAATTTTAGTGACGGGTAGTTGTATTCGTTTTGTCTTAACGTTGTTGTTCGATACGAGTGGTGAGGTGCGTTCTGGTGTGCATATAATAAGGTGAACAATATCGTCTTTTATTTAAGATCCAGTCCATTTTAACAGTATATTAAGCAAAATAAAATCATAAGTTCGAATTTCGAGCCAAAAACGAGCGATCTATTATCTATGCTAGTGTTGCCATTCAAGGAAAAATAAATCTATTCATTATCCTGCATTGCAGTCTGTAAAGCTCTTTACCCATTCATTGCCGCGCGCCAGATTACGCTGGGCTTAAGTCATGAAATTTGGTATGTAGATAGCTGGATGTCTGAAATAACACATAGGCTACTTTTATTCCAATATTCCCACCGGATAGTTGTTCTTAACAACTGAAGATTACGATACATTTTGGGATTTCCCACAGGAATTCTGTAAAATCCCGGAATTTCAAATGTAACTGTGCGAAGCCGCGGGTAAACTCTAGTCTACTATAAAAAATGTGCAAGGATGTGTTGCGAGGAATATGCTTTTTATGAACCAATAGAAACGCTTCATTTACCTCGCCTCGCTATGCTCAGCTGTTTCCAAACAGCTGAGCAGAGCGAGGCGAGGTAAATGAAGCGTTTTGGTTCTTGAAAAACACATTCCTCGCACATCGCGCTAATGGGCTAGTTTTCTAATAAAATCTAATTAGTTCGTCAATAGATGATGATGATGTGTTCCTGGTATCCCTCACTAGGGACATTGTCTGTCAATTAGATTATCATTGGACTTTTAGCACGGCGTGACGACACAAGTCCCCATTCCCGCACTTGTGTTGACGTGTTAAATCTTTTTTCACCACACTTGCTCGTTAATGACGTTATTCCATGCCTGTATACTAAAAGACAAATTTCAAATTAAATAGAAAAATATAATCGTATATTTTTTTAACCAGGAAACTACCCGACTAACGTGATGAAATATGCAGTGGACTATATTGGACCTTCTCATTTTTTCTGGGATATAACCAACCACTAGGTACTTCAAACTTCGAACTCGTTTGACTGCAATAGAAGTTAAGTTTACGAGTAGGTATACTAAAAAAAAAACAAATATTACTTACATAGAGTGCTGTTTACAAAAACCGTGTACCTACCTATTTAACGACCCCGTGATTAACTAAAATTCATATCTATTTGTTCGATCCAATCAGTTAAATGATAGTTTTTGTGCTACTTAGTTGAACTATTTACACGCACGCAATGGAAAATGCCATCTACACTTCTTTTCCATAGTTATATGTATGAAAAGTGGCCCGTTATTTTTGCACGTCAGCATATTTTCCACCGGACCGCGAGTAGACTTTCTGATGTATTACGTAATTGTATATTTTCGCTCTAATTAAACCGGCATCCTTGCAAGCTGAAGCCGGAGCGTAAATACACTTTATCCCCGGGAAAACTTATTCCGCACAGACAAAAGCGAGTCATTAATATCTAGTTGAGCAGCTCAAGTTTCGTTCGCTAAGAAAATACACGCGGTAACCAAACATATAACAAAACGTTGTTTTAAGCGTTCTCGGAATTGCTAACACATTTGGTGAAAGAAGTTGCTACGTAATTCGTTTTGTTCAACTAACGAGAGCGGGCGATCGTTGATTTTAGTAGCGTAGTGACAGTGACAGAGCTCGAATAGACAATGAATAACTAGCACACATACTTATGTGCAAAAAGCTGAACGACTGGACATTTATTTATTATACTTCACAACTGACCGGAATTCGCGATACATCTTATAAGCATGCCGTGTCTGAAAATGGTTTAAGTAATTTATGTAATACACCTTTTAGTTGCAGTTAAACACGACATAAAATAAGTCACTACTTAAAAAAATACTCGTACCTCAAAAACAAGACAGATAATTTTTCTGAGTGGACTTTATGAACATTATGTCAAGGTTACATTTTGTTGACATATTGATTTTAGATACGAGAATTTTTGATCGTTCATCCACCATTACCTCTCATATTTCGTTTTCTTGAATTTTTTTACCGTACAACGGCAAAAACTACTAGACACTGGCAAAATTGTCCTCCGATGGACAGAGCCATATTTTTTTAAAGAAACAACAACAACGAGAATTTTTAAAGTAGTGACGAAATGCAATTTGTGTGCACCTTACTTAATACATCCTACATACAATCGCGCCTCTCTCAACGAAGGGGTCGGTAGAGACTATTTGTTTCCATCTGCTACGATCCTAACATGCATCTTTCGCTTCATTAACACTCATTAGCCTTTTTAAACCATGCTCCCCGATTTCGGATAGTCTTGAACTGACCTTTCTTTAGGACCTTCCCAGTCTGATCATGGAATATCCTTCTTGTGTACATACAATCAAAAAAAAAATATATTTTGGAAGGATGATCTTTCTGGACCCTAGCACCAATATTTTTTATATCCTCATATCTAACGGAACAAATTTATTATTATTTTTTACATTTACGATATTTTTGCACATTTTTTATATTTATATCTCCTTACACTAAAAAAACACATTTGAGTGGTAATGAAATCTCTTTATAACCAATCGTGTATTATAAAAGCGACAAGTTACAAAAGTGATCACTTATTTATGACGTTGATTATACTTGAGTGGAGACCCAGAACAGGCCATTGAAATGTTGGTAAACTACACGCACACGAGATCTGATGAAGATGATTTAGTCAAATTTTTCGGAAAGGAGTGGATGTGGAAAGAAATGGCGTGCAATGCTGGAGACTTACACTAAGCATTGAGTGGCAAGGATTTGAAAAAGGAGAGAAGAAGATGATAAATTATTTTTCCAAACACGGCGCTGACAGTTTGGGAAAAAACCAAAAGCTGAATCTACAAAAAAAACCATACTTGTCATTATGGAACCTGCTTACAAAATTTCTTAAGAATTGGTTGAGAAATGAGAAAGAGCGGCTGTTCCGAAATAACAAATTCGTATAGTATCTAATCGTCCCTCTCCTATTTAAATATATCATCAGCGTGAGCGGGATGGCACGACACAAAATTCGTATATACGAAATCATTTTCGCTCAAGATGAAACGGAGACGCTATGCTCGGAATCCCATTTTAACAACAACAAAGTGACAGATAAAGACAACGTTAGATACGTCTAGTAAGCATTTGCGAATTAGGTGGTTCCCAAAGTACAGATCATCTGGTTAAACTGTCCGTAAAGGTAATCGGCTCATCTATCGCTGGCAACAGTTCCGAATCCAGTTTGAATTGATTTGGGCAAGAAAGTTGTTTACACGCTTCCGCGCGATCCAAGTTCGACCGATAAATGAGCCGTTCCGAATCGGATAAGTCACGTAACACGAAATATTTGTAGAGTTCAACATAACAAGAAAAATATGTATGCGGATCCAGCAAAACGTAATAATTATATGAAATGTTAAATTCTAGGAGTTAGTGTTTCAACTGACTTTAAGCAAAAAGGTATCATAACTTGAACCGTTTTACAGCACGACTATGAGTGTAAATAAAGCAATACTCATCCAGTATATTTATTGTCTTTATTTTGCAACTTAAACGGTATTAGATCCAGATATTTTCGCGTAACGAAAAGAGACTCTATTTCAAGCTATAGACTTCAAAAGATCCTTGGGGGTCGCCGCCGAAAACGATAATAAAGATACGTTATGATATCTTCCTGCTACTAAAAATGTTTAAGGCAAACGTTAGAGTGCTCGATACGCTAATCGACGGGTCTCTGTCTCAAACTCGTGTATACATGGAATTCCTCGAAATTCGAATAACCATTTTAGATACCTACACGACTTAAAGTATGTAGATAACATTTAATATACGAGGTGGAATCAAAGACCCGTCGTAAATACCCAATAGATGACACCCGCCGTCACCGATATTGCTAATGTATGTCATAAAATTAACAATGGCAACTAACTACTGGAACAGTTACGAACACTCGTAGTGTACCTTAGATCCTTTAGGTGGGGACTTCATAAATAAAAATAAGTTAAACAGTACTTACAAGTAAATAATTAACAGGTTCTATATTTGGTCTAATAAAATAACGGAACCCTCGTGTTTATAGTATTACGGTCACTCTTACCGGTCTACTTCGAGCAGCATCGCTCTTGAATGAATCACATTGGACTCGGCGGACATTAGGTAATATTTCGATTTCGGATAAACTCGCCAGTTGCATTAGAAAGTATAACTTTACGCATTTTACTGTTCAATTCATGTAAATAAATGGAACAGATAATGAACTATTTTTTTTTTTTTTATGGTGACGTGAATCAAAAAATTAATAACGGAATAAGAATTGATTGTAATAATATTGACAATCATGACGTACTTTAATTAAATTTTATTTCCCGTTCCGTGTTTATTTTAAACGGAGAAAAAGACAAGAAATTTATATTTGTTATTATCAGGAAAAGGTTAAACCTAGATAAGGGCGGCAAGTATTTTTATAAGCAGATCAATTTAAACGTAATTCGAAACCAACTTGGGATTACAAAGAAACGCCCACAGGCCACAGGCAAACAGAGAAGCTAATCGACTAAGCCGTAGGTATTAAATGAATAATTAATTAGGCAAATATTATTCAGAAAGTTATAGATAGAACGAAAAATACATGGATTCAATAAAAAACAATAACATCCATGAAGCAAAAGGAAAAGCACCAATCCCTGTGGACAACTGGGTCTTTGAGTTTGGAATACTCGTATTGTAGAGTTTTGCGAGAGCTAAGTCTGCGGCTATATAGGTAGTTATTTTGTTCGTGGCATTCACTTCATTACAAGTTTAGTTCATCGCCATCAAACGTAGCAGTTTGGCGAGAATATATAATGCGTAATACCTAAGTTGTAATTCGAATATATAAATAAAATTAAAAAATTAAATAGTTTTTTGACAGCCATTAGGCGTTGTTTCCGACTTATCTTTACTATGAAATCGTCACTACTTTAAAAACCTCGTACCTCAAAATAGATAATTTTCTGAGTCAACATTATATCAAGGTTCAATTTTGTTGACATATTGATTTTAGCTAGATTTTTTTAAAGTAAGTGACGAAATATTGTTTCCATATTTAAAACCTTAGTCTTCCTAATAGCTATAAAAGAAAAAAATATGACACTTGCACCAGGATAGCACGTGCACAATGGGGCTTTGGGGCTTAATGAAACATTTGGAGTCGAAAAATTAAAATCAGTAGAAGATTATTTTCCATCCAGCGCAGCGCTCGCATTTACGAGTACGAGTAGCTCTTTACGGCACCGTTCGAGCCCCCATCTACTAGAGGTTTTAAATCAATCGAGCCTCCCGAAACGTCGCTTGAACCCGAACGCGGGGCGATTAAGGAAACGACCTTTGATTTCAAATTATAGGTCAAGATTCTCAACGCGCCGTTCTAATTCAATTAAAAAATCTAACGTCTTACGAAACGTGGCATAATATTTACTCGGGCTGCCTCAAACGAACTGCGGAACTGGTTTGGCGCATTAGATCACTTTTCACAAGTGTACATTTATTTTAGCATCACCAAGTTATTAGCAGATGTGACTAATGCCACAACCATAGTGAACTAATGGCTATATTGTATTCGGTGGCAAGTAATTATTACCTTCATAAAACTTAAAATCACACGCAATAGGTTGGCACTTTTTTACTGGTGTGTTAAGTAACGTTTATTATTATGAAAGTAATTAAGGAAGCTCGTAGGAAAAGAGTTATTATTCGAGCGCGTGTATTACAACAGACTTCAATATTCCACCGACTAAAGGTAGCGATTTTCAAATTACACGTACGTTGAGCTAGATGAAGTATTAAAAAATTACATATCTGACTATTCAAGACAAATTGATTTGATAATTTCCTAACCAATTATATCTGCAAGCGAAATTGCGAAAATCATTAGTAATAAATCTATGAATTTAATTTATAATAATCATTAAATAAAAATACGGAACCAATAATGCACGGTTACGTGAGGTTTATGTAAGATGACAAGGTAATATTCAAATTCGAGTTATAAAACAAATTTACAATTCGATTCGGATGTCACATTGGGTAAGAGTTTTCTAATTTGTTCGGCCGATGCTTGTCATCGAGCCTTATGGTTATGTCTTAAGTTATAGAGTGACCAATATAGATTAGATATTGGTTTATTATGATTAGATAACAATACATTCCTCAACTGTATCAGGATTTCCTAAGACCGAGTCACGTACCACGGCAAGGGAGAACCACAGAGGCTGAAAATACGACAGGTACCTACCCGGAATAAATCACACTAAACTGATCCCACCCGACCAAACCGGCTGTAAAAAGTGTGTGATAAGATCTACTATTAGTCTATTCAGAATTCCTCTCACATAATAATAAAAAACATATCTAAATAGAGATATTACGAAACAAAGGAATTCACACTCGCATTGCAGCTAGTTGGGTAACACCTAGAGAAAGACTGTTCGGATTACCCGAAAACCTAAATTCACACTTACCCAGAAACGTTGAAATAATGATGCAAGTTCACAGTAGGAAAATCGAGATCTGCGCTGTGTGTTGGCATCGTATTTAGGTATAAATAAAATAAAATCAAATATCGAACATCCGTTACACGCAGGACGGTGCGTCGCGGTTCACCGGAGCTGAACGGGGCCTGCCGGGCGCAGCACTTGTTTCCCATTCCCATAGCACTCGACCAAACAACATTGTGCCGACATTCCGTAAACAAAACGCTAATATTATACCTATTACCTACGTGTTTTGACATATTACACATACGCCATACTTTAGAATTAGACATTATTCGCAATAGCGTCTCCCTTGCGTCTCTAACACATGAACTTCGCTCAGCCAATGAGGTAATCAGAATCATATATTCGAACCTAGAAAGTCCGCATAAATACATTTGAAACTAGCACAGTCACAGTTTAATAACTTTTAAGTTAACACACTTCAGTGTACCCTTTTTTAATGTAGAATTAAATTGTAGCAGTCTTTGAAGTAGAGACGAGTGACAAAGACACCATATCACGAGTAGAAAGTAGCTCAATTACCTGGTGGAAGGCCGAAATGCGTTTAGGCGGCAGCAGCTGAGGAGGTTTGTCGACTAGATTCTCCATGGAATGTCGGCTGAAAAATCCTTGTTTTTGGAACGTGGTGTTGCTTTTGTATGATGTGCGGTTAAATTTAGTTGCGGGAGCTACTATTCGGTTGCCGTTTTCATCATCGTCTTCCCACTCTGTGACAACATCAGTGCGGACGTCTTCCAAGGAGCGCGAGCGGCTGCACGGGCACGCGGCGGCGGCAGGTGCCGGGTTGGGGTTCCGCGGCTGACGAGCCCTCTCCCGGCCGTACAGGTCAGCGTGACTACTTGGCGTCGGCGCCCCGGCTGATCGGTAGCTTGGAGATAAGAAGTAGTAGTCTCGAGATTTATTGCTATACGCACTCATTCCTGAGAAATCCGAATATATGGAACCTTTGGACGACGAAGTTTTGAAATTCCTCAAATCCATCGGGTCCGGTGGTCTGAAGTAAAAGTTAGGCTGCGGCTGGCGGGAAAGCGGTGGCCAGGGTCTGAACGGCGCGTCGACGTAGTGTGCCGGTTTGGACTTCATTTTAGAGCACGGTGCATCCGAGCGCGGCGTTATCGGTTCCGTGCGGATGTAGCCGAGGGAACAGCGCTACTGTTGTCACGGGCAGCGAGCGGCTGCGCGGGCGCGGGCCCACCACCTGTGCAGTACCACTATCCGCCGCGCGTTAGACAGAGATGAGAACATAGAGAAAGGCGCGCTTGCGTTCCGCTCGATCCGTTGACTGCGAATATAAGTGAAAGGGGTAGCCCGTGCGCGGTCAACGCGTCGAACGCGCTCAGTTTAATCACAGAACTCTTGCTTGTAACCTATTATTTACACATTCAATTTGTTACTAAATAGAAAATAGTGTCTCCAGACAAATTTACCCGCGTTCAGATATTTTTCACTTTTTAACGCGGAGATAGATACAGTTTCAAAAAATAAGCAGGTACCTATATTTTTCTCTCATATGAAGGGATATATCTGTAAGGTATCGGATAAATTGTAATAAAAAAACATGCAATCATTTTGAAATGTATGGATAAAGTATCGTTCATGTTTTACGTAATTCATAAATGAATTTATATCACGAATATCAATTTAGGATTCGTTCGACTGCACTCCATAATAACACATTGTCTCCGCTGGTTCGATAAAACCGCAAGTTTTAGACGGAACGTTTAGCTGGTCACGCGCGCATACAACTTTCGCTTTTTCCTTACGCCCGAATAGTTACTCGTTTAGCATTCAATATTAGACAAACATTTCGTAATATTTAATTAGAGAGATACTGCGCATCGCAATTGTTTATTGACGAAGATGAGATGTAAAACAATAAGATAAATCAGCATAATATTACGCGCTACTCCCACACTTGTCTAGAAATAACGATGGAAAATTCAAATATTTAATTAGTCGCCTTATTTGTAACGAGGGAACTCAAGGCTGAACCATATACAGATCATAGGTACGTTAGTAATAAACGAGTTAATGTCGGTAGAAACTCATCATAATCTTAATTTCGTCCTACGCGAGGAAAAACGTATAATAATTATGAACGCATGCATCAACAACATGACAACATCGAATAGCCGGTGCCATACACCACGGGCGAACAAATGAGGAATGGCTTTTTTGTCGCCAGTTATGAAGAAGACTCAAAGCAGCTGTTAGAGTTAGAAAAAACAATCGTAAGGTAATGAGATGACTGTATAATTTTAATTATGAGTAGTGTAACAAAAACTTTGATCGCAACAACAATATACGATAAGGTATTTAAAACAATAGATTATTAGCTCATACACGTTGCGCAAACTCAAACAGGGCGGGTGCACGGGGCACAGCACCCATGACTTCATAAAATGACTCATGTCGGTTTACTTCGGCCAAAAATCCCTAAACGAAGTACGAATAATATAGGTAAACATTAACTATACCAACACAGCCGACGTTTGTGATTCATTCGCTATAGCCTGCTACAACCGGAGCATTTGTCTCTGTCCTCAATCAATTGGGACTTATTAACTGATCAGGCGGGAGTCAACCTGGCGATTTATGGGAGACTCGAGTTTCACGATAAATGGGAATTGAATGAGTCGGTGGCGCGGCCTTGCCCTCGTCGCGGTTGTCAATGGCTTGCTCAGCGTAACGTCTGCAGGGCTACTACGAAACTCGAAACTCGAAGTTCGCATCGTACCGTCCCTCTCGCTCTCGTATTAAATACTATAAGTGTCAGAGGGAGCGCACGACACCAACTTCGAGTTTCGAGTTTCGTAGTACTTAGCCCTGCTGTCTTGCGGTCGCTAAATAGAATTTGTTGTTGCAACAGTCACTTCATTCGTTTTATTTTTACGACGTAAACAGGCCCGTTGCATCGCAGCCAGCCGGTACTCGATAAACCGCTATAAAATGCTGCCATTTAACGTAACCACAATGTTATTTATAACGTTACAATAGAAAAATGTTCGTAGCCGGATAAATCTGCAGCACGTACCATTATATCGCCTGTATTTTATGTAATTAATCAGACAGTTAACAGTTACATAATAGGCGCCTATTTTGCATCAAATATTCATTGATAAATCCAATATCGATACCACGTGTTAATTTAAAGTGTTATGGGGAAGGAAGAACTAACATAACAATATATTTACCTATATATGTATATTAGTCCGTAAGGTATTTATTGTATAGGCCAAGTTGCCCGAAATAAATGAATTTATAATTACATATATATTATATACATTTTCTTTGTAACTTGTTAATCATTTAATGTTAAATTAAACTTTTTATTCGACCAATAAATAAACAAGCATGAATATGTAACGTGCAGTTATGTAGGATTGTAATTGACAGTTATTCCTTGCTATCATTAATCCAAGATGTATATATAAAAATATATCTTGCTCACGTCGCAGTTTTATAATATAAGTAGCCTATATATAATAATAATAATAAATAAATATTTAAAGTACATTTAATAAAAAAATAAAATTACTCCGTCCGCGTAGAATTCGTTTACCGCTATCCGGCAGGAACCATGCAATTTTCAGGGATAAACTATCCTAAATATGTCCTTACCCGGGATTCTAACTATGTGTATACAGAATTTCATCTAAATCGGTTAAGCGGTTCACACGTGATGAAGTAACAAACAAACAACTTACAACTTTCGCATTTATAATATTAGTGGGATAATATATTATGTTTATCAACTCGCGTGTAAAGAATACAGCATAAAGAACGGCTTTCACCCGGGGTGATTTTGAAGAACGTAAAACATACCTACATAATTTAGCATATGGCATTTTAGCGAATTATACTAAAAACATGGAAAAACAAATAATTCTGTATTTACATCAAACGGCTAAGTAGACGTTATAAAGGGAAACGAATGTAAAATCGCAAAAGTCCACATTTACCTCGCTCCACGTCACTGACTATGCAAATACGTCTGTAAAATATATAAAAGCGCAAAACGGCCTGATATAAAATGTAAATATTATCATGATTTAGTGCCGACCGAGTGCGAGTTGGCGTCGTGACCATTTAAGGGAGCATGGGCCGACTTGCTATTCGCTCCCGGCAAGCCATGTACAGTGACCTACAAAACACATTATAATCCGATACGGATTCGATATTTTTGGATCAGACGCGATTCAAGGGAGCGAGTCCACGAAAGAAAACACAATTTATAAGAAAAAAGCTAATGCTATTCAGTTTCAATGGTGCCCGATTTCTCGACACCAGGGATTTCTTATGTATCGGTATAAAGTTTTTATAACCGCTCTTAATGGCAATGAATAATGCAGAGTATATTTAATGTCCGATAAAATATAAAACAGTTTGACGTGATTCGAAATGAATGTTGGATGTTTGATTTTAAATTATAGAGTCTATAAAGCGCATCTTTATTGACATGTCAATTTAGCAAAAAATGTTTTTTTTTTAATGTGTCAGTGTTACCGCTGAGTTTTGTGTTAAAATCACTCTACGATGGTACTTATGACCGTCGTTGAAAATTTTTATTAAACTTATCTACAACGTAAAACGTAAAATTTGCTAACCATTTTTCGATCACTTCCTAGTATTCGAGCTGAAATATGACATACCTATTTAACTACGAGTATGTACCTAAACAAGACTTTAATCTGGTAGTGAAATTATGCCGGTTCGACCAGGATCGTCTTCGCAGAACGAAACTCTTCAACGGTAAATGGCATCGATTTGAAACTTGGTACGGATATGTAGTTACGTGAAAATGCAGTGAGCAAAAAAAAAAGTTTGTACTTATTCAAATTAAATATTTAATAATAACTAAAGAATTTGTCAAGAGTTTACCCTAACTTAGTAAAATGACTACCGCATTAGCCGTAAACCAATTTTTTATACAATTGACTAGTAAGTAAGCTGCGTAAGTTTATTTTCAAGCTGGGATTTTATAAATAGTATTGTACCTAAAATGTCATTGTACCGCTTCGAAACACGGATTAGCGGCTACGATCATCTCGCCAATACCATCGCCAAGGTGATCTCAAGGATTGTTCGGCAAACGATTTCATTAAGCAAAATAAAGTACATATTACGGGAGATACTGTTAGCTGATCATTGGACTAGTTTTTCTTCTCATAATAAACGTAGGAAGAGGTGATACAGCCCACACTCATGAAAACCGGTAAGTTCCCACAAACTCAACCGTCACTTAACTAAACGCTTACCAAGGGCCTGTCACTGTCACATATTTGGCTGAGATGAAAATCCGCGGTATCTCCTGACATAAGTGATCTACATTAGACACTACAGTTTACGGCAGCTAAGTTTTGAGCGATGAATTCTCAAGGGACCATGATGACAAAGACATATAACTATTAATGGAGGTACTATAGGCACGTAATTAAGTGTACAAACGACCGCATTTGGTTTAAGGTTCAATGCCTTGCACATCATAAAACGTCAAGGTCTAATTTCACTTAAGGCAATGCGATAATCTCATGGAAAACTTCATTGGCTCGGATCATTCTAAAACTGACAAAGATCGTGTTAAGAAACTATTAGAAGGCAATTATCTGCTTACTTTTACTTTTACTGTGTGATTTTACTTGGGCTTTTACGAAAGTACTGATGTAGTGAATAATGTTACGTATGACGAGCGAAGCAAGGAGTGGTTTGTATGAATTGTGACCACAACGCACGAGCCGAGCGAGCGAAGCGATCGTGCCGCGGCAGCGGCCGGCGAAGCGCCAGAAGCGATATCGCCACCATTTCATGATATGCCTAGGAATTTTATAATCTGCCTAAACTGGTCAAATCATGATATGGCGGCGTTTCATGATATGCCTAGGAATTCATGATCTGCCTAAACGTCACTAGGCAAATCGTTAAACGGTGAGTTTTGAACGATGTGGCGGATGCCCCTTAGCCAATTCATGAAATGGCGCCATTTCACGATATGCCTAGGAATATCCTGATCTGGCGGATTTTACGATCGGCCGTCGACATATATTTTGTGAAGTACAGTGTCTATGATAGAGTTTATATTACGAAGTTAGAATCATTTTATTCTCAAGTCACGAGTTACCAATGTGATTTGTGGCTTATTGTTGCTTTGATGTAAAGTTACATTTGTGATGTCTAACGAGAACAAACGACGCGGGCTTGATATTTTTACGCAACACGTTTTGGTTCGCACAAGTTGATGTAAGCTATGACAAAGTCAACAGATGCGTATTTATTATAGGTACAGTAAGGCGATACGGAATGTGAGGTTGATCAACCGCGCATTCACAGAACCGTGACGATTGATCACGGATGGCCATTTGCAGTGTCAAAGGCAGTGTTACGAGTTAAACAAGGTAAGTAAATGGTGAAACATTTTGCAATGATGTCGCGGGGGTTACAATTCGCGCACAGTTTCTTGTAGAATCAACATTTTAATCGATTCGGTAAAAGAAAAAATATAAACGTATATGAAACGGCCGCTTCTGAGTTTAAATTGCTACCTTAGGCTTAGACCCCGTTTCCAACAGAGATGTGCGAGAATGTAATGCGAGGAATGTGTTTTACATGAATCAATAGAAACGCTTCATCTACCTCGCCTCGCTCCGCTCAGCTGTTTCCACTAGACGTGTGCTGTGGGAGGATAGGTAACACATTCTCGCACTCTCTGGTTGAAACGCAGCCTTATTCTTACTTATTTTAATTACAAACAAAAAATGGGACACATTTTCGCAGGTTATTACGTTCAGGGCAAAATATATTTGATGTCAAAGTGTTCAAATGTAACGTTCTTGGTAATAGAGAAACTTTCCGTTATTTTTGAGCACCTTGGCGGCATATTTACATCTGACGTTGACTTTATATCCTCTGGGAATAAATTAAATATTAATACTCGATCCAAGTTTTCCAAGTCGCTCTACGTTTCGGGGGCTACAAACATTGACACATTTAACCTTAAAACGGTGTTTCGAATGGGAAAGTATCATGGTAGAACTTTTTGATTGGCAGAACCGAGCCGTTGAAAGCGTTCAGCTTTCTGGTAACATTTTTTTTATACTCTTTATTGAGCAAAAAAGAAAAACAAAAGGTTACAGAAAAAAAGTATTGTTAAGTACAAAGGTGGACTTATCCCTGAAGGGATCTCTGCCAGTCAACCTTTGAGTGGTACATTTTAGTCGTGGATTGGAAGTTAAATATTGAATACGTCGTCCATGGTCTCAAGTTTGATTAGTTTTGTCAAAGGCCATTGAATAGTACTGGTCGCTAAATTGCTGGCGTAATATTAGTTATTCCGTAAATCCAAGCAGGGATAGGAACTTTTGAAGCGCTTATGGCCACGAGGGCTTTGAAAGTTTTTTCATGAATTTACGATATCTATTACCTAACTATTGAAGGGAACGTTGCGTGTCTGCGTAGATTTTTTATTATTCCCATAGAAGTAACAGTAAAGTAATGAAAAACATTGTTCACGTCTACGTTTGCGGTCTGCACAATAACGATTGTAAATTGATTTAAAAACCACTTAGATAATTATAAAGGGGAATAGCGAGGTATGCTCTATGAATTGCAGCATGCCATCGAATAGGAAGGAAGGTAACATTTCCGACGCTATATAACTTCACGCTTGCTGGAGAATAACGGAATGATAAAACAACATCGGACCCCGCTAATTGCAGCATGGTTCCGTATGTAACTCGAGTTTCTAATAGTTAACGAAATGGTTCTATGGCATAACTTCTCACACCTCGTGACACAACCAATGAGTTTTACACCCATATGTATACAAAGACAATAATATAAAATGCCTAGTCATGAACATTAAACAACGAAGTATTAGAAAGTTAAGAACAAAAGAGGTAAAATCAAAACGTTGCACGATCGATATCCGTAACATTTCTATTTTATTCAGCCACTTGTGAAATATTTCTAAACATAAATACAAGCGTTATGAATAAGGTAGTAATTGCATATCGTGCACGTCAGTTAGCTCGTGAAATTACAATCCATAAGTCTCAATTTTATGCGGTGAGCCAGGCATTTTCATCGTCAAACAAATTACCTATTTACTCTTGGACTAATGGAGTGATGAGGTAATTCATGTTGTTTATTCATCAGTGAATTTCTCAAAAGCGGCATTGTGGAGTTAAACTCGAACAGTGCTTTAGTATTTAACCGAGTTTGATACCCTTTTAGCCTTTCTAAATGATGCCTATACCAGAAGGAAACCATTACATACGAAATACTCAACGTAATCCTTAAACGCGATTGAAAAAAGGCATCTCCTTGAAGAAGTATTGTATAAAAAGTACCTTTTTAAATCCGAATGACAAGCGCTCTTCGGGTGCTATAGTGGGCACGAAATTGTGTCTGTCGGATTCCCAATTGCTGTGCCAGTTGTCCAGTGAATCTGTTGACGACTTCTTTGTGTCGATGGAGCTTTTCCTGGACAGCGAATTTGTGGAGCCGACGTAATCTCTTTTCATGTCTCGGATGCCGTTGCTCGAGAGGGAATCTCTTCTGTTGTAGTTGACAATGTTGGCTTTCGAGAGATTGGGGAAAGAGCCCATGGAATGCCTTTTGTTGCTGTATCTTTGAGTGGGGCTAGGGGTCTCTCTGCGAGGGGGGGTGACGGACGGACTGTGTGGGCGGCGGAGGATGCTCGGGAACGTCGAAGGGTGCTCCATCTCACGCGCCGGGGAGCCCGATATCCCCAATGAATCCTTGCGCCTGTTTAATAATATCACTCATGAAGATAAATACTATCTCAACGGATTGGTTCCAAAGCCGTGAAACGCCTTATAACTGTGCCCTGTTTGTCGTAAACTATGTATCTACTTAGCGTTGTTTGCGCGTCGGCAAATCATTGCGTGAGATGGCAATATTTCTTGGCAACTGAGACGTTGTCTTTATATCAATGAAACAGGAAAATTCAATAGCATTGAGTTTATCACACAATCTCCTGAACATGCCTGTCGGTCATGGATTATAAAAAGAACGTAAGTATACTTATTGGAAACACAATTCGGCAACATTTTATCAATGACAATCACAATAAGAGCGAAAAATTACTTCAATATCCTTTCAAGTCGAGAGTACTTTTAATAAAAACATCGCAGACAATCAATCATGTCTTCAGAAAGGACATTGTTAAGACTCGGCACAAGTTATAATGCGATTCACGATCATACATAAATCAAATAGCATTACGGACCTGATTATGAGTCCATTTGAGGGCGAGACGGATTCTCTGTAATAACCGGGCGAGGACTCCCTGCTGCTGTGCAGGTACAGCGAGGACCTATAGGGCGAGCTGCAAGCATGTCGTCCATGTACATCGCAGTGTGGATCGTGCTCCACGATCGAGCTGACGAGCGGCGACCGGCGACCTTCGAGGTTCATGTTACCAAACATCGAGTCCAGCTGACGCATCGCAGCTACCTTCTTCACTACACTCATCTTCACCGTCACAACTATAGATCGCGATCGATTCGAGACAATTGATACGCTGAAATTTAACGTACGCCCTCTAAGTATGCCGCGAGACGACTGGACCGAGCGGACGGCGTTCGCGCGAACGACGCGTACTGAGATGACTCACTGCGCGCGCGCAACCGCGATTATCGACGTGTCCTACAATTACATAAATACAATAAGTAAGTGACAAGGTAAATAATGGTCCAGAGCAGAGCATAGAGTCATCAATAATAAACAAGCGGTACGTGGGTGGAAGTTCACGACAAGGTCGCTTTAAGTAGGTAGTTGAAGTATCCACAAGTTTAGAAAAAAATAATGTAACGCAGTTTTCAATGTTGACTATTACGTTATTTATTATTATTAGTTATCAGGTTTTATCTTAGTGCGCAAAATAGTTACATGAACAGTAGATCACCACCTTGTTTTATCTTAAGAATGCGAAAATGTTTATTATCAACTTGTTAACATTTATCAGAGTTAAATATTGACACACTTCTTGTGTTGGCATACGAAATCATTTTAATAATCATCAATACTGATTCGCATCGGTCGATTGTGACACTAATTCATTCTGAATAACTTTCCTTTACAAACAAAGCGACGAATAAAAATTGGTAAGTATCGCAACAGTTCTGATTACGATTCGAAGAAAAGGACCGTCATTTTCCCTGTTATTAGAAACGATTTGTTTTCATTACATCGTGAGAGCCGGGGTTCATTACTAATTAAATTAAGAAATAAGATAGCATATCTCGTTCCTTAAATTATCATCGCTGTCGTCTATAAAGTTAAGGCTACATCAGAATAGGGAAGTGTTCAGTGGAGGTCTTGACTTCTGAGAAAACATTTGATCAAAAATATCTGAACACGACTCTATTGTTAACGGCGTAGAAGCGTGTTCAGTTAATTTTGATTACATTTTTGGTCAGAAGTATAAGAACTCGGCTATTCCTGCCCTAATAGTTTTTTTCTTATGAGTAGTGTACCTATTATATGCAATATTAACTACAAATATACGACGTGTCAATTTTTAGATATTATAGTATTTAGGTCGGTATTTATACTCAACGCCGTATATAGATTCCAAAAAAACTACTCGTGTGTTGCCAATAAAATGAAAAAGTTTTGCATCGGTTAGTTTTAACTTTTCTAAATAATGTACATATGTCATTTATTTTTAAATAATTGTAAAGCTAAAATTAAATGCAACTGCATAAATAAATAATTTAATGTAAATATTAATTTCACCAACAGATATTTTGTTGAAACTGTTTTGTAGTGTGTTTTGGGATGATGGGGGTGAATTTATGTACAGTTTACAGTACACTTAATAAATACGATGATTGATGGAATGTCGCCAGTGTTCGGAAATTGTCGGAAACAGCCAATTGTCTTTTTCCAAAGACCGATGTGCAATCTCTATCGCCGGGTACAACTTTTTATCCATATAATAAACGTGGCCTTTGTTTTCCACAACAAAACCATTGAGACATCAAAGGAATTTGGGCACAAATTTGTGCCTCTGGGAGAGGACAGGTTAAAACAAAAGCGTCATCAAGATCAGCATTACTAAAGCCATAAACAAACAAGTAAACATCTAGTTCCGTAAACCTTTTAAAGGCAACAATTATATGGAACGTATATAATTATTAAATTACTTACCTAATTGTAGCAACCCCACGCGTCGGCGCGGCTTGGAAGTCTTTGAACAGTGTAGTTGTAAGTGTAACCAAGCGTCATGTTCAATTTAATTGTGGTGTTTAAGCAGCGGAAACGCTTGACTTATTACAATGGAATTAGTGTACGCGAGCAAGTATTTGGTATGTCCACTTTTTTTCTTTTTGGCTGTCGGTCCAGTGGCTGATTGGCGCTAGCCCATTGCCACGCACTATTGCACGCCGTTCGCGATATTATTGAATACGATATCGATTTTCTATTTATTTTATAGATTAAAGCTTCTCAATGCGAGTTTATTGAACAGAAAAACAATTCTTTAGCTAAATTTACATATACCAGAGTTATAAAGTTTTAAAACTCAAGATTAGACAGATAAGGACTTATTAACCGTGTGACGTCACAATTAATCGTTTTTTTTTTCACTAAACATTGACATCCAGGTGTTTTGGTTGGTGCAATATAAGTTAAATTATTGTTAATGTCATTGTTTTAGGCATAGAGATAGTTTATGGGCCAGAGAGTGACATAGGCTACTTTTTATCCCGGAAAAATGTACAGTTCCCGAGGGAACAGCGCGCGATAACCAAATTCCACGCGGGCGAAGCCGCGGGTAAAAGCTAGTGCTCATATATTTATGAACTCTACTATACCAAGCAACTGATAAATATACTTAAATACATATCAAATATACATAGACTTGTATACTTGTATATAAATATAAATTATCGAGATTCGTAGACCGGTTCTCAATTTTACCGTCACTCTGTCTTTGTATTATTAAATTGGTGTCAGCCACATATTTAATCTTTTTATTTTCAAATCAAATGTTACATACTAAGAAATAAACATACTTACATTTACTAAAACGGATTTAGTGCTCGTTTATCACGGCAAGTATTTCCATTTTTGAACGTAAGTATCTAAAGGAATAAGAAAAAATAGTCTCAAACGTAAAATCCTTTGTTGAATCTCTTTTATATTGAGTGCGTAATACCTAAGTAGGAGACTTGAGAACGAATCTATTGAAACGACTTATGAATATTTCTTCGAAATATTTGTTCATTTGCTATAAACATCTCTTAGCGATAAGCTGGCTCTGGAAAATAAAATTTTCCGCCTTCTATGTTTGAAGCAATTTTTGGTAGAAATATAATGTATTTATTTCAAGGGGAAAAATTCAAAATTGCACCTAAAATAAAAATGAAAAGACTTATTATTGTATAGTATACTATTTTCAATAAATTCCTTTATTTAATAATTTTCTACCCTATCAATTTACGCCAAATAAATCCATAACACCTAAACTACGAAAAAACGCGAAACATACGAGGGGGTGATTCAATCGCCTCCCTTGAGATGCTCTACCTCTGAACTTTCGCTTGTCATCCTGTATTACGATAAGTCTACGCATACACCAGAGTTGTACGAGGTAGCTAAGTGGTGGGCGAAATACATAAAAGATCCCTGTCGGTCGAAGTATATCCGTTAGGACCCATAGTAAGCGGTGGGCGAAAAAAAAAACAAGGATTACTTCATTTTCTTAAAACCTGCTCAGCGCAATTTCTTTAATACCTAGTTAGATTTTCCTTGCACAGTTCAGGTGGATTGCAGCTTTAGTAGAAAGAAACCTGGAACTGAAGGCGAGACGTACATAAATAGTACATTACTGCTGAAGCTCAGAAAGAAGGAATTTGCTGACGAAGTAGTTTGCAAGCCGAGCTATAGCGACCGAGAGACTGCACGGATTGTAGATACGAGTCAAGAAATTCATGTTGCCGTTGAGGAATGTATAGTAGGTACTTTTCTCAAACAATGTGAGGAAATAACTAATAAATATGTATGTGAAATATTATAATAATAGGTCATATTTTCTGACAATACTTGCATTGCCATCCAATCCAAACTGTACAATTGTACTAAATTTGAAAGAAATTCGATCACTTCATACAAGATGACGAAATACGATGACTTGCTACGAGTATTAATAGAGGCCAGAATAAACAAATATTTAATGTTAAATAAAAGCTTGTATAACACATTTGCAAAACAATTATTCAACATAATTTAAAAAAATGTACCCAAAAAAATTTATAACAAAAAATTGAACCGACTACAAAAAACCATGAAAATAATTTTCTACCAGTCTGAAGTCGGTTGCCTCAGCACGAGCCAGCAGGAGTGGACCTACAGTCGCCTACCTCACCTACGCACTACATATTGGGCTTCAATCACTCCTCCTGGCTCGTGCTGAGGCACCGACTTCAGACTGGTAGAAAATTATTTTCATGGTTTTGTTATATATTTTTTTTTCACTCTTAATCTAAGATGCAATAGTTTAATGTCAACTGCTCGTTACCTTTTAGAAAAGATTGCTTTTTCCGATGTAGAGACGTTCATTCTTGAGAAGTCCTGGTGCTTCACCACCCATTCCATTTCACCATATGCATTACAAGGAGCATAAATTGCTTAGCAACTGTGTTAAAGTAATTGAAATTCAACCCGTGAAATACTTGATATCGAGTAGTAACTCCGATGGTCAACAGTGGTCTTCATCATCAGTTCCACTTCACCTAACGATGATTTTCAAAAGCAAATGCATGAGTTACTACTAAATATATTAAAATTACCATAGGCGTCCCTACAACATTTGAGGAGATCCCTCGATTTCCTTCGGATTCAATCATCAGATCCTGATTTGGTGCTTATGGGACCTAATTGAAAACATTTCTAGACGAACGCAAAAAAAAAATCAAATCGGTTCATAAATGACGGAGTTCTGAGGTTGTTAAAAAAGTGTAAAAAAAAAATACAACCGAATTGATAACCTCCTTTTTTGAAATCGGTTAAAAAAAGATTCGATCACGCTAATAGAACTCATTTCAAAGGCTTTCTAAAAGCTTTATTCTAAGCATAGACATTTCAAAAGACGCTAAAAAAACGATAAACCGGAGCTTGGCTGCTAGGAATTATTCTACAGTCTGCCAATTACTTATTTCAAGTTTTAAAAAGCTAGCGAAGCGGGGAATAACGGAGGTCAGCATATTTATTTTAACTTCTAGGACTATAATAGATGTACTCACAGGAGTATAATAAATCTTTGTCCTATATACCTATGTAGGTAGCCGGTAGGTGTTGCCGTTAGTTACCATGCAGATGAAAAACCCCCAATGCACAACTTTCCCCGAATTTTCCCTAAGATTTAATAGTTCCGAAAAGTGTGCAACGATAAAATAAGCTAGCCTTTGAGTCTCCGTAAAAAAGCGCCTAATAGTTCCTACTAAAAAAATGTTTGAGGTGGCATTTTTGATGTTCGATAAAATTCATCCATTACATTGCCGTCACTTCGCTGCTCTCTCATTTTCTAAATGATAACTTTACACACTTTACCAGTCAAACTTACAGACGCGAACGTTAACAAGTAACCAAAACATTGAATAAGTTTTTGTTCAAGTTACATTTTTTTCAACTTTTGACTGTACTTGCACTTGACACCATCCAAACTACATTTCCGTACCAAATTTCAAGTCAATGCCATTATTGACCGTAGAGGAGTTCCGTTCTGCAGAGACGATCCTGGCTGGATTACCAGGCTGTCACTACCAGATTATTGTATTGTCACCAGATTTACATATGTAAGTATGCCAAATTTCAAATCAAAAGGACCAAAAAGAAGTGGAAGAAAAAAGAAGGAGGAAGGAGGGAGGGGGTGAAACTGGGTCAAATTTAGCTTCCAAGAGTTCCAAGATTTGAAAATAAAGAAACAGGGCAAGCTAAAAGCTTGTAATAAAAAGTTTTAGGTAAAAATATCATTTTTGAACAAAAGCTTTTTTTGCTGACTGTACTTTTTGTTGACTTTACTTGCATTTTCACCCAAACTACATTTGCACACCAAATTTCAAGTCAACGCCATTAATCGTTGAAGAGTTCCGTCCTGCGACGACGATCCTGACCGGACTACCAGGATGTCACTGCCAGATTATTGTATTGTCACGCAAATTACATGTGGGTCAAATTTAACATGCAAGATTTGACCCGCACATTCATAGAATACATACATACAAGGTACATTGCAAGTAAAATAAAAGCTTTTAAAAATATGTCAGATTCTATTTGCCAAACAGACCTCACAACACTAGCGCCAACTAGCTTTATAGAAACCCTCATGTTCAAAACAAAAATGCAGAGGAAACATTACAGTGGGCAAAAGTGTTAAAGGCCCCTTGTGTACAGTTCAAGTTTTACGTCAGATCCCAGGCTAACTGGCGCGCCTAACAAGATTAACTGGACAAATTTCACGATGACCAATTGCAAGACTATTTAATTACAACCACACAGAGCTGACGAGATAGAGATGCGAACAATGGTGTAACTACCGACCAACTGCATTACCATTGACCGTAATAAAAAACTGATGAGTAAATAAAACGAGGGAAATTATTCTTCAAAAGGGTATATACGCAAGCATTATTTATTTGTTCAAATACATCTGTATTGTTTGACAGACCGAGCTGTAGAGGAATTTATTAACGTTTTGAATTTTCAATTGAGTAGATTTCTGGGTAAAAAATAATAATATTGTATTTTTTCCGTCAGTTAGTTCAATGTTTTTCAAACTGTGGGTCGCGACCCCCCGGGGTCGCGGATGTTCCTTAAGGGGATCGGGGTATGTTTAAAATACTCTCACCATTATTGTGTATGACTATTCAATGTTTGTATTACTCGTATCAACGTAGGATAATACAAATAGCTGTAAGTGGAGGCAGGCAGGGGGACGCCAAATATTTTTCAAACAAAGGGGGGGCGCGTCCTGAAAAAGTTTGATACACACTGACTGTTAGGTTATCAGAAAATATTGGAACCCTATTTTTTCTTTGTAAATTAAACAAAAAAATATGGACGTTTAGCCCGTTTTCCGTTTGACATCACACCTAAGTGACAGAATAAGTAATAGGTACAGTCACCTATATTAATATCTGCGACAGCGGAGCGTGAAAAAATATCTGACATGTCCTACCTGCTGCGGCCCTAGAAATAGAGTCGTATCAGATGTTTATGCACGCCTTGTTGTGTCAGATATTAGTGCTGGTACATAAGTATCCACTTCTCTATGCAACTAGTATGAAAAAGTGGATACATAAGTTAGGGAACCGACTGTACGTACACTTTTTATTAAGGAATGATGACACGGGCCGCCACTCCCGAAGTAAGACGCGCTTTATGTTTGGATTTTTTTTGTTTCATTGACTGACTTCTAACTGATGGACTAAGTAGAATATTACTTTTGAGAGGTTAAGTAAGTAATTGAAGCATTTCTACTGGTTTATGGAAAACACATTTTTTGCAACGCATCCTCGTAAGTACATCTCTAGTGGAAACGCAGCCTTAATTAAGCTCAACTATACTCTGTTCCAACGGCAGGCGAAAAAACTTACGATGGACAACCTTTCGCATGTATCTCTCAACGTCATTCTAAAACATGATACAACAAGTTTTACTGACTTGAGTGATCACGTACAGCCCATACTTTGAAAGTTGGTACTAAGAGCAAATGATAAACAAGTGCATCGGGCAAAATATATACTTCTTCACTGTTCGTTTTTTTCGCCTGCCGTTGGAACAGAGTATAACAGGTATTCTTCAATTCGTTTCGTAGCCACTACAGTCCAATGTACGTGGGCGCCAAAGTTAATAATTGCATTAGCTTAATTGAAAGCAACAGGCGTGATAAACCTGAGCGTGAAAACTGTAATGGAATACGGCTGGCGCGTCTACCACAAGTGGTTGCGACAAGACAAGACTATGTCGCTACGTATGTCTCTTTCTATCCAGACAAGGACCAAAGAGATGTAGAAAGCGCTAAGTGAGAAAATGGTAAGCGCTAGTTATTTACTTCACTGGTTCTAAATTCGTTGGAAAATTAGTGCATGTCGGATTCGCGCACCGAGGATACAACATTATTTGTAGGCACGAGTATCTAAGCATAGGTATCCTGTGTTACCAGAGCTCTGCTTCTAAGCGTAAAATACGCAGTTTGTAGTCATTTTAGATTGGTGACTGACAAAAAAAGATAGACAAAAAATTAAGAAAAAAAATACTTACGACAGTTTTCTTATTGGTTATGCCATAAATAAGAACTACCAAATTTCATGTTTCTAGACAACTGTAAGTATCTTATCGGTTTTAATTCCAATTTTTATGGAATCAGATTAGTAGGGGTAACAGAACTGAGTACCTATATGATATTAATTAATTATTATATGAGCTTGATATCAGCGTTCCTGAGAAATGAAGTCTTGACTGATGGACAGACTGACAGCAAAGTGAACCACCGGGACCAATATCTGACATAACAAAGCGTATATACATATCTGACACCACTCTATTTCTAGGACAGGACGTGTCAGATACTTTTGCACGTTCCGCTATGGCTGATATTACAGGGGACTTTACGGAACCCTAAAAACAGGTAAGCTGTGTATAACAATGTATGCCGGAAATTTTGTATGCGGCCCTGACTAGTGTTGTAAAGGACTCGAACTCGGGGAGTCCTTTTCATTACGACTCGGAAGTCAAATGACGAGACTCGACTCAGTACATAGGAACTCCTTTATTACAGAAGTTTCAACCTAGCAAGTCTCGCGAACTAAGCGAGTATCGCACGCATAGGACTCGAGTCCTTTTTCTGCGTTCGAATCCTTTAGTATAACGAGTCGTACTCAAGCCGTATTATTGCTTGAGCCCACCTCACCTTTAAATATGGTGTCATCAGTTATCCATATAAAATATGTATACAGTTATAAATATATCCATGTTTAATAATTAATTATTTTTTTCCCTTAACTGACCGGTGTTAGTATTAAGCTTTCCTCCCCTACATTACTAATTAGAGACCGATTCAATTTACCAATTTTAATTACTTGTTATTTTATGTTTTGTAATTTTTTTGTAATGTAAATAACTTTTACCCCGCCGCAGCTATAGACTATAGACTTCGAGCCATATTGTGAATCTAGCCGCGAATCTAATTTGAAAACTAATAGTCGCAGTGAAAGACTCCAGTTTTTTCGAAAACTATAGAGAAAACTCGAATCGCTCGACTCACTATCGACACGACTGGGGACTCGGGTCTTCCTCTTCACCGAGTCGTCTATTAAATGAGTCTAGTCTACAAAATTAGAATTCCAGAACTTGAGTCCTTTACAACACTAGCCCCGACCATATTAAATAGCCCTCAACAACTCACTTTAAGGGTAAAAGACGGTAAATTAAATCGAAAAACTTAGAAATGTTCAGCAAGAGAAAATTAAAAGGAAAATGTAATCGCGAAAATGTCGCAGCCGAGAGGAATCCCGGGGTACGGAGCAAGGGGAAAAGGTGTCCGAAAATTTGTTTTCAAATATTCCGATCAGTGTTTATCGACTTACTTTAATTATGTAATGTTTTTGAATTCGTTAAGCGTATCGAATGGTGCCAGTTTCCTTGCGAACGGTAGCGAAGCGATTTTATGTTTACGTGGAATACTTTTTTTTGTTATATTATATATACTAGCTTTTGCCCGCAGCTTCGTCCGCGTGGAATTCGGTTATCGCGCGCTGTTCCCTCCGGAACCGTGCATTTTTCCGGGATAAAAAGTAGCCTGTGTTACTCTGGCCCATAAATCTCTATACCATAAAACACATCGATCTGTCGCTCCATTTCGACGTGAAAGACGGAAAAACATACAAACAGACACACTTTCGTATTTATAATATTAGTATGGATTTGTTATATTAGAGATGCATTTTTGTTATATTAGAGATGAGAAACTATTGAAAAAAATTACCCTTGTGGAAAAAAGGTAAATAAGTTTTAAAACAAATCACTCCCTCCCTATCTGTCTCAGTGGAAACCGGGCAGAATCTAAAACAGCTGTTTAGCTGTTCGTAATTAACCTCATCTTTTATGATTAGGACTTTTTTTAATTGACTGGATGGCAAACGAGCAAGTGGGTCTCCTGATGGTAAGAGATCACCACCGCCCATAAACGTCTGCAACACCAGGGGTATTGCAGAAGCGTTGCCAACCTAGAGGCCTAAGAAGGAATACCTCAAGTGCCAGTAATTTCACCGGCTGTCTTACTCTCCACGCCGAAACACAACAGTGCAAGCACTGCTGCTTCACGACAGGATAGTATTAGATTAGAATACTTATAGTTTGACCAATTTTTAACCACCGACGCAAAAGTAGGGGTATTGACGCCAATGTCTGTCTGTCGTGGCATCATTCTGTCCGTGGCATCGTAGCTCTACAAATGGACCGATTTCTACGCGGTATTTTTTACGTGAAAGCGAGTTTCCTTGCGATGGTTCTTAGCTATGCAGTTAAATTACGGCAAATTCAGATGATATGCGAAATTGGGATCGAAACTTGATCCACTTGTCCCACCGAGTGCGAGTAGCGAAAAGATAATGTTTTTAGTATGAAAATGTTATCGCTTTAGTCGCCGAGCGACAAATTTTTCATACTAAAAAACACTCACTTTTCGGTACTCGCCGTCGGTAGCACAAGAGCCGTTCTTGAAAGGCCATAGGTCAAACCACTAGACTACCAATTTTTAAGGTTCCGTAGTCAACTAGAAACCCTTATAGTATCGCCATGTCTGTCCGTCTGTCTGTCTGACCTCAACGCTAAGCTCAAGAGACCGTTAGTACTAGAAATCTATAATTTGGCATGAATATACATACATACACATCAGTTACGCCGACAAAGTGGTAAAATAAAAATAAAAACAAAAAAAAAATTTTAGGGTACGTCCCACCTCCCATAGACGTAAAGTGGGGGTGATTTTCTTTCTCTTCTCGTTGGATAGGTATTTTAAAATCATTTTTCATTAAAATCGGGCGTCCACCCCTCTATCCCAAACTTATTTACCGATGTTTAAATTGAACTCTTTAAAAATATAACCGCTGAGCCTTAAGACGTTTTGAATAGTCTGGCGCCATTAATGTGCACTTAAATTAATAGTCACATTAACATAATACGTGTCATTAATAAAACCAAAATTCTAGTTCCACAGTCAACAGTGACTCGCGAGGCCATCTGTCGAAAAGGTTTCGTCGCCTTATATGTCGACGGGCAAATTCAGGGTCTTAAAAAGCTGTGCAACCATGTATTATTAATTTAAGCGCGTATGTAAAATTTGAAATGGAGTTGCTGAGGTTGAACTCCTGCAAGTTACCGTTACAGATATAGTGAATATTTTGCCATCGTATTTTGTCGGAAAAGTTCGTATCTTGATTTATCAACTAGCGTACTGAAGTTTGCTGCTGTGCAGCTAATTGAGAAAATACGATTAGACAAAATACGATATTCACTAGATCTGCAATGGGGCCCATTTCTCAAAGCTTACAAATTTAATAATAATTTCACGACACTGCTCGAAAATGTGGCCATAGAAAACCTAAACCCAGTAACCAAAACTGCCTATATATGTACATTTAACACCGGACTCATTTATGGCCCGCAAAACACGACAACAATCTAACAAATTACGAAAACAGGTCGGATCAATAATATGTGTTTCATAGTACGATACGACTTTTTAGAATATATTTTAGAATTTCATTCCCGGCGTGCTGAAACGACAATCGGACCAATCAAAACTAACCGTCTGCTGCATGTGAAATTAAATTGACCAATGAGAATGCGTCATTCATGACTTTTATGAGGTGTTTTTTTTTTCTTAAACGCTTTTTTGTGCCTTACAAAAGTAAATAAATATTTTTTGACCATATGGACAAAATGCTTTAATTTTTTTAAGTATGAAAAAACACCACAGCATGGCAGCAGGTCGGACATGACGAAGATGACATTTTGATTTTGAAATAAGTTGTTGCCCGTTGGGTAGTACTCTACAACAATGTACTATAGTGTTTTGTCTCGTAAATTGAATGAGAAAATTAAACAAAATACTAATATTATTTTCATATCTCCTGTTCAGAAAGTTTAATGGAAAATTGCGTTTTCATCTCTCAGGTGGAAAGTATTTTTTTTTAATTTTCGATTAGCCACGGAGTCGAAGATAATTGAGTTACGTCAATGACACTTTTTTACGTTTCGGCATGGTCATCTAGATGCACGTCGTGACCAAGGAGCTTATATACAACACTGGAAGTTGAACGCCGAACATCCGTTTGAAACAAGAAATTTGATCTTTATTACGTCACGATCATATTCCATCTCTTTCTTTAGTTAGGTTAAGAAAGAGATGGAAGTCATTCGTGAAATGTGAAAGAAAGAGATGGAATATATAAATAAGTAATAATGGTCAAACTTCTTCGTTCGGCGTTCAACCTCCAGTTTTGTATATAAGCTCCTCGGTCGTGACCAACTCGATTTTTTTATAGTCGGCCGTGGCAAGTGGCCAATCGAAAAGGAGGTTGGATATAAGTAAATTAAATTTATTACTATTCTAATTTTTTTTTCTAGTATTTTACTTTCCTCACAGTCGAAATGAAAAGTAGAGTGTCTAACTCGGGTGAAATTACCCATTTCCCCTCGAACTATGGGCGCTCTCACTTCGTTCGAGCGCCAGAAATATCTCGGGTGAAATGGGTCACTTTCCACCCTTGGTTATCAATCTACTATTTCATCACACTTGCTCGTCAATGATGTTATTCCATGCCTGTATACTATAGGACAATGGCCTCAATTGTTCCCGCGGGAATTATGGATTTACGTGTTATAGTTTTCCTCCCCAAGGGAGTTAATACTTTAGTTTTTAAAAGTTAGTAGGTACGTCATTTCAGACTAAAGAGGTTTCAAGTCAACACACGTTTTATTTATATCTTTTAAAACTTAGCTATAACCTAATTTTACGCCATCAAAATTTTCCACGCTTCATGAAACTTCGTTGATAAAATTGTTTTGCAATAATTTTAGTATTTTTTTTTAGCATGTTGGAATAATCTGGCCGTTTTTGGATTTTTCTTCTTCAGGATAAGGCTTATAAGTACATATTGGAAAATTGACGAAAAAAATAAAACAAAAGAAAAAACATTTTCCCATAAAAATGTTCATGAGTTTCGTCTCTGTCAAACATTTGATGTTCATCCCGGCCGTCGATACGGTAAACTCTCCTCCTCAAATTAAAGAACGTATTTAAATAAAGGTTTCAAATCGACCGTATACAGGGTGAAATCTAGGACGTAATACAAAATTAGTGTTTGGTGCTCAGTTAATGCTGGGTAATATAATGCATTAACTCTTTTGTTGAAATAAGTCCGATGAAATTTGCGGTTTCCATACATTGTTCATGATTTCTTATTGCAATAATGTATAGGAATTTTTTTTCAGACTTTAACAGAGCACGAAACACTAAATTTTGTATTACGTCCTAGATTTCACCCCCTATGTATGTATATCCACAATATTCGGACCATGGCGTATTTTAGATTTTAAAAATGAAGAATAATGTCAGCAATGAAAAAGGATTAACTTTATATTGTTTGTCAAATATTTATGGAGGCGATTTTGGCATTTTTAACATCAAGTCAAGTATTTACAATCAGAAAGTATCATTTGGTGAACTGGACCCTGATAAAGAAGACCGTAGGTACCGGTACTCTGTTATAAAATGATATAACTATGTTGTGTTTGAGCTTAGTGGAATCGTTGTGAGATGCACTTTGGCTACAAATCACAAAAACTATGAAAAAAAAAATATTCAAGGTTTTTGAAGTCGGTTCCATTTTTTGTTAAAAAATTTAATGTATAGTGTTTTTTCGGGCAGGACGCCTGCCGGGTCAGCTAGTTAACGCATTTACTGCCACCGACGCATATAAGCTACTACGCTACGCTTACTTTACTTTGCTTTTCAAATAACATTGAGTTTGGATTTGCTAACAAAAGCACTCGGTATCTGTCAATTTTAGAGTTGCCACCTGTGCTAATACGGGTAAAGTGAATGAAAGTTGACTTACAAATTCAATACGAACATAGTAGATTAAAAAAAAACTTTTAAAAATATACAAGTTATTACAAAACAAAGCCCTGTGTTGGCTGTGATTATGTTTCTTAGGATAATTAATGTCGATCCAGTTGCCAGTGGGCGTAACACAAAGTTGTTTTAATAGGTCGTAAATACTATGACATAAATATAACGTCATACATAACAATAAATAAAATGTAATTTAAGGCAACGTTGTTTGGAATCGAGTAAGTTATGAGTAATTGTTTGTTCTTAAAACTAAACTACAGTGTAAGGAAAATACCTAGAACTAACGATTGTCTAATATAAGAGTTCTTAGCTTGAACTCAAATGAATGTTATCAAGGCCTAAGGTAGCTCTAGAGCGAATAAAACATAATTCACTCTAGAGCTACTTTATACGTACAGTTCACAAGGCGAACTCTATTGTGCATCTTGCAATAGAGTTTCCAAGACTAAGTTTGGTCTACCGAGCCTTATTAGAGCTCACACTAGAAAATAAGTTTATTTTTCTTATAAATTTTATACAATAAATATATTGATATAGTCAGGGTCGCCGACATCGGAACCGATGTGAAGGACTATTATTATCTTTCTCCATGCCCAAACAGGAACAATTCCATTTTATGTTACAACGCCATCTAGCGGAGAACGGCAGAACTACGTGGACTGCGTGTCGTCTTCGAACAGCGCTATCTGGTAAGCGATGTGACAACTTTTACCGTTCTAGAACTAGATGTAGTCCAAGATTTCCCCGCAAGTCGCAATGCAGTTGTTCACAAAGAAAACTTTTTTTCGAAACTATCACGCCATGCAGCACAGAGACCCGATTTACGTTTGAGAAAATTTAATCCAGTCCGAATTCAAATTGAAATAACTTACGTTTACTTGATCTCCAGTCTCGGAGAGTTCATCGTTGTGATTATTTCTGCAAAAGAAAAGAACGGTTTAATACTCCATAAAATTAACAAGAGATTGGTTTTTTTCAATGCTATATTACACGTAACAATCAATACTTTAAATAAAATTATTCGTTTTTTTATAATAATACCAAGAGAGACAGTCAAGCCTGGCACTGTATAAAAAAATGCATAAATAATCAGCTAGCTTTTTGCCCGCAACTACGACAACGTTCTGCGGGCTTAGCAAATTCTCGGGATAAGAAGCCTATGTGAATCAGACATAGTGGTACTTTCTCCCTAGTAAATGACACCCTAAATAGACACACAAACAAAGTTTGCAGCTTTTATATAAAACACATTTCGCAAGCAGCTGGAAATTGTATGGTGCTTAAAAATTTAACAACTTTTGCACATGAGTAACAGTTTGACAAAGACAGTGGCGCAGCTGAAACTAAACTTTTGAGAATCTTAAGATACGATAGTTTTATCGTAGGAGTACAAGCGAGCTAACGCTAAAGCTAGTCCTTATGATTATAGGCGCAGGATGTGACTTAAATAATAACCAGGGTTGGGTAAATATGAGATGCTAGAGAGCTGTGAGAGTAGGACATCAATATTGTGCTATGTGTTTCACTTAAGTACCATAAGCCCCGCCAGGAGGCTACACGATCGTGCTTGCAGTGTCACTGAAAATCGTATTACGTACTGTCAGCTAAGTGTGTGGGCTCCACTGAGGCGGAGACGAGCGAAGCGGAAAAGAGACGTGTAGGATCGACCAATCATATTAGTTGAAATCCACTTGAAATCCACATCTCAGAGACGAGATGTAAATGATTGGTCGATCCCTACACGTCTCCTCTCCGCTCCGCTCGTCTCCGCCTCACTGGAGCCGCAGCCTAAAGTTGGCGTGTAAATTGTGCAACTGGATCCTGCTTTACAACTAATAAGTTTTTGCTAAAAATTTAACTGTGGATACGAGCTGTTTTGCTGACTGAACTCTTTGTTGTCTGTACTTGCATTGTCATCCAAACTACTTTTTTTCCGTACCAAGTTTCATATCGATGCTAGTAACGGTTTAGGAGTTCCGTCCTGTGAACATCAGTAATATCAAATTTCAAGTCAATCCGACTACTGGAAGTGCGTCAAAGAGCGTAGCCGTGTTTGCATGGAAAAGCGGCCCTTTCACCAAACGTTCACTGTATTTTTTTTAATAAGAGCCCTCATGACTAGTATTATTTCTTGTAAGTTTCACCTTCCTATCTTTGTTATTTTCTGAGATATGTTTTTTTTAACTTTTCACAAAAATGTTTTTTTTTTCCTCATCGGCTAATGCGAGCTACGTAATCTTTTAGTACAGTAATTTATGTATAGAGAATCACATATTCTTTAAATAATAATTTATTTTTCCAAAAAAAAACTTGGATAAATGTAGGAAATAAAACTTCAGTATTTTTTTTCTTGCTTTCTAGAAGAGCGACAGCAACAGTTTTTTGTTAGGTAATTGCTAATAAAGGCCTAAAAATTTTTTTTTTTTAATAATCCAGTTGGTACTTCATACATTCAATTGATATTTCATAAATGGAAAAATAAAACATATGATGTACCCATACAAGATAATTTAGTCGCAAAAGAGAGTATGCACATTGCAACCTCTTTATCATTAACGTTATGCCGCTCGTCTAGAAAGCAAGAAAAAAATACTGAAGTTTTATTTCCTACATTTATCCAAGCTTTTTTTTGGAAAAATAAAATATTATTTAAAGAATATGTGATTATCTATACATAAATTACTGTACTAAAAGATTACGTAGCTCGCATTAGCCAATGAGATTTTTTTTTTTGTGAAAAGTTAAAAAAAAACATCTCAGAAAATAACAAAGATAGGAAGCTGAAACTTACAGGAAATAATACTAGTCATGAGGGCTCTTATTAAAAAAAATACAGTGAACGTTTGATGAAAGGGCCGCTTTTCCATGCAAACACGGCTACGCTCTTTAACTTGCCAGATTTGACCCGCACATACATACATAAATTGCAAGTAAATAAAAGCTTGTAAAATAGAAATGTTCGAATACTAATATCATTGCTAAGTGCAAGCAGTTCAATGACTAAATTGCACTGAAACCGTTAAAACAAGTTGACTGCGCCGGCAAATTGCATAAACGCGTCCCGCTTGTTTGCATACAAGTGGGTGGTTAAGAGAAATTGGCTCGAATGCGGCGGCGTCTAAATAATCAGAACAAATAGCCTGCTCACGTACCGAGAAGCGCTACGGTACTTGCGACGATCTTAGACAGTTAGCAATAAAGCATACTTCATCTGTGTGCAAAGTATGCGTATGATAAGAAGGTAAAAAACGTTCCTACGCTACGGTGGCGCAATTTTATCAACACGTTTCTTAGAAGAGACATTTATTAAGGGGCTGTTTCACCATCCATTGATTAGTGTTAAATGACGGTTAAATGTGATGCGGTCTCCGTCTATTCGAACAAAACAAATAGAGACGGCATCACACCTAACCGCCAGTTAACACTAATCAATGGATGGTGAAACAGCCCCTAAGTCTTCATTGTAGTAGTATAAGTAGGAGTAGTTGCATCCATATGTTAATGTAAGGGTTAAGCTGTTTATCTTAAGTAGTTTATTTCAAACTAGAGTTAACCTGCGGCTCCGCACGCGTAAATCATTAGATACAGCAGTTGAATTTAAATTCCGGGATTTTACAAAATTCCCGTGCGAATTCCCGAAAATTACATCGTGGTTTTTTGACATTGCATTAGAAGCCACTATGCCAAATTTCGTGACTAAGTCCAACGGTTATTATTTCGAGATTTTAACCCTATCCCGTGGGAATATTGGGATAAAAAGTAGACTATGTTATCTACATACCAAATTTCATCTAAATCCGTTCAGCTGTTTTAGCGAGAAGGAGTAACAAACATACATACACACAAACTTTCGCGTTTATAATACCTAGATATTTTCCTAGCACTAACGAAATGTTGTAGGAGTTTGACCAAATAAAAACATCCGACAGTCCTGTTATCGATAAGTACATACCACTTCAACGACAAGACATAAATACAATCACAGACTTAAATCGGCTACCTACCTAGACGTCGCGTGCCACCGATCTTATACAAATTGAACGTAATCCGTACACTTTTAATCCTTTATAATTTGCAATGAATAGTTGTTTACATGGAGCAGCCTAAATGACTCTTTCAAGGTGTATTGTCTTTTTTGTTTGTCTTGATTGTAGTATAAATAAATAAGTAAAAAAAAAACACAAATCCTTTAATTCCTCTACTTACTCTATTCATAGACGTTATATTAAAGTATTTATACAGTTTTCTTTGTATAACCTCTACGACGTTGAAGTTGAAGTGGTATTTATCGATAACAGGACTGTCGATGTTTTTATTTGGTCAAACTCTTACAACATTTTGTTCCTGCTAGGAAAATATCTAAATATAAATTAAGATAAATAGGAAATAGGATCATTCGCTGCAATAGCTCATCCGGTTAAAGTTATTGATACAGAATGTAAAGAATGAGTGAGCCCTAGGGAAATAGTACCCTTAATAAAAGATATCAAATTTGACACCGGAAACTTTAAATACTAGAAATAATATATCGGGAAAAGCATTGGATAATTTCGCACAAGTTAAAAACTAAGCCAATTTCTATTTTTTACTCCAAATTCGTTGAAATAAAACAAATACGAAGTTGAAACCATCTTCTGCAAAACTGCACGTAACACTGTATTTACGTATAGTCGAGGAAACTGAATCGTCATCCAGAGTGGGAACTTTACGAGTACATAGTCAATTTCACTATGATTTCTTTGGCAGGTGCATGGAATGTCAACATGACATCAGTAGCACAAAGGTTCCACCCTAGGCGCGATTCAGTTTTTTTGACAGTGCAGTCGAACCATTTGATTCCTGGCCCACCATAGAACGTTCTCACAGTAAGTGCCATAATAAATTCCCTGGTCGAGCAATTCGATGTCACTATGACTTTTTCTACGAAAAGTTCCACAGTTTTAACGAAAATACAAACTGGTGGTGTCCAGTGTTGTCCAGTGGGTGGTTTAGGGGTATGACACGCAGCACGGAATGCTGAGGACCTGGGTTCGATTCCCAGCGTGTCTCTTTTTCTGGGTTTTTTTCTGTGCATCCATGTTTCAGTTTGTATTTTCGTTGGATGTCACGGGATGACCGTAAAAGTAACAAATTTGGAGTTGAAATAAAAAATACGAAAATATTCCAAAAACCAATCTTAATACGATTCAGTTTGTTCGAGTGTACATAAGCGGATTGGCTCCATTCCCGACGAATCATTTTTACTCTAAAATGATTTCGCTAGTTCGCCCAGAACACATCAAATCCTTCGCATGCTTTGCATTACATAAAATAAAAACAACTTTGCTAGTTATTGCTCTCTTATTTAATAAACCCAAGTTCAAACTTGCGAGGAAAATCATGCAATCGTTCGCTTTACGAATTAGCAATGTTATGCAACTAGCTTAATTTTTCTTGCACATCTAAACTGGAATTAACAGTTTACAAACTTAATAAAAATGAAGGCTTAGCACTGTTAAATTAAATAAAAATACAACAGAAAATGAATTGAGCAAGGTGTCAATTACTGAGCGGAGCGAGGCGAGGTAAATGAACTGTTTCTATTGGTTCACGACAATCACATTCCTCGCAACACATCCTCGCACATTATTGGTGGTAACGCACCTTCAGGCTCAGTGTTGCAAGGAATGTGTTTTTCATGTCATAAAGTCATAAGTGATGGACAGAATCCGGAACACCACGGTGCGCTCAAAAACACGCATAACCGACGTTGGGAAAAAGACTGCTAAGCTAAAATGGGACTGGGCTGGACACGTCTGTCGCATGCGCCCACAAAGGTGGGCTCGCACAGTTACTTGGTGGGTGCCGGAGAACGGCCAGCGACATCGAGGCAGACCGAGAAGGAGATGGCGGGACGATCTGGACACGTACGCAAAGGACTGGCCTGACATTGCGTCAGAACGAGAGGTCGTGTGTGAACGAGAGTTGTGGAGGTCAAGAGGGGAGGCCTTTGCCCAGCAGTGGGACACTATACAGGCTACATTTACCTCGCCTCGCTCCGCTCAGCTATTTCCACCAGATGTGCTGTGCGACGATAGGTAAATGAAGCGTTAATCTGGAGTTTTTTATACTATCCATCAAATCTGTTCACTAGTTTTCAAATACATTATTTATAGCACATATCAACCGTCCGTTGGCACACCATTTAAGAGAAGTTTCCCTGCCGGCCGCGCGGCCGCGTTAGGTATTCGTTTGGGATATTGCTGTGTTTATCCCTCGTGACATAAGCGCTCGCAGCCGTCCCCCCCCCCATGCCTTCCGCAACGACTCCGTAATTTATATCGAGATAGCTGTAGGCTTTTTCAAGATTCGGGACTTTGGGTTTCGTTGTCCTCATTTTATCCGAAAAGTATAGCACAGAAATCAATGATATTTTACAGAAAAGATATTCATTATATTTTCTATGTCTGTGGTTTTTCGATTTTTGTAAAAATGCTTTATTAGTCTGTAATGCTCGTGCAAAGTTGACATCTTTTTTTGCCGACTTTTGAGCTCCTGTAAATCCTGTAATTCTGATGTTACACATTTATATGAAAATCTGAAAAACTACAGGCATAGATAATTACGTCTAGTCCATACTTACAAAATTACATCTATTTCTGTTGCCTAGTTTTCAAATGAGACCGGGACTACGTTTGTATGGAGAATGGAACGAAGAGACTTCTCTTAAGACATTTAAGTAATGAAATGCGAGCAGACTGGGTCATGCTTCGCTTCTCGCGGTAACGATCAATTTGCGAAGTGTGCGCGCAAATTCTATTAACGCCATTAAGTTAGGAACAGAAAGAAATTAATTATTTTTTATTACACAGTTATAATAATAGAGTTATCGTCATTTAATCGCTCGAGACACGGGTCTAGTTTTAAAAATTAGGTGCTTTATACAACATGTCTCCTCTCTGCACAAGAATGAACAGGACGTGATGATTAGGGTATTAGTACCTGGACGACCGAGCTAGGCTCGGGCTAAAACTCGATAATAAGCGTTTTCCCAGAGATAAGACCAAGCTAGATCGATTTGTCATCCCCGAAAACCCCCACAAACCAAATTTCATATATACAAGAATTGCCCGTTTAAAGGTATTAGATAGAAAGATAGATATCTAGTGCCATCCACGAAGACGCGTGATTTTGTCAAAATTAGACATTAATAACATTGTAATAAGAACCACGACACGCGTCATCGTGAATGACTACCTATACTACCCAAACGGAATAGTATCATATAGTATTAATGGATAAATAACTGATTTATGATTTTATACTTCCGCAGGTATATAGTTTTAATTAATACTCTCTCTCTCTGTCTCTCTAAGGAGCTCTACCCGTAATTTTGGTCACTGTCCAGAGAGTAAGAGACACGTTGTATATGGTTTCAATTCATTATCAGTGCGTATATGCGTCCCACTGCAGGGACAGGCCTCCTTTCAGATCATACCGCAGCTTTCACATTGTTACGAGGGTTACGAGGAGCTGCTGAAAAGTTCTAAGCCTAAAGTACTTTAAGGTTGTAATGTGTTAGCGGTACTGGCCACTAAAAAGCAGGGCTTGTAAACCGGTTAATTTTCCGCAGCGGTTAGCGCCACACTTTGAGAGCCTAACCCATAATAAAGGTTAAGCTCGCAAGCACATTGCTCTAACCGGTAAATTTTCCGTAGCGGTTAGAGCCACACTTTGAGAGTCGAACCCATAATAAAGGTCAAGCTCGCAAGAACATTGCTCTAACCGGTTAATATTTCGGAGCGCAATGAGGGAATGAAATCCATTTACCGGTTAGAGACCGCTCCCTCCGTGTGAACGGAGATTTGGGAGAATCACCGCTCGCTTTGCTTTACCCGATTTGTTTGCTTTTCTATGCATGGTATAGACTATTAGTTGACTGTCGTTACTAGCAGTAGTATCCGTAGCCAAACACCGAGTAACCGATTAGGGAGCGCATCGAAATAACGTTCCAAAATAATTTCGTTCGAACGTAACCTAAATAATAACGCTACCAAATAATTTCGTTCGAACGTAACCTTACGTCTTTACACTTTTGCGGTCGCCGCAAGGAGCATGAGGCGAACGACTTAGTACCTATTGGCTCTGTGCACGACATCAGCGCCACCTATCGACTGCAACTTTGCTGGCTCTGAGGCTCGACGTTTTGAAATTTCATCGCGACATTGTGACAAAAATCAAACCTATCACGTATTAATTTATAATAAAAAAATACTTTGATAACATTGTTTGGGTGAATAAAGGGTTGTGAATTCGTTTTAGTTCATTAATTCAATGAGGTAAGTAAAATTTTTTCAAAAGGTGTGTTTTATTTCGGTTATGTCAGGGCTTGTGTACTTCATGTTTTACAACTAACTACTTTACTGTAAAACATAAAGATAAAGCTACTTTAATGGTTTCTCCAAATAATAGTGAACATATATAATTCTTCTAGTACCGCTAGTAATAAATTAAATATCGTTTTCAGATCAAAATGAGTATCATTTTGAAGGCCGGTTTTGCGAGTTCACTCAATACCAAATTTCAACCACAAACCATTCCAAAAGGAAAATCGTTGGTATCTGCTGGAAATGTCCGGGATGTAGAGGAATTAAGAACAAAACAGGGACAGTGTTCAATAATTCAAGCTCGCACCATAAGACATAAGGCAAACATCTATTACTAAAATTAGGTACTTATTTAAGTCTAAACAAATTTCTTTGTTAATGACAGATTCATACGAGTATGACAGATGAAATAAAATTGAAATGAAATGAAATTTTTATTTCGCAGGAGACATACGCAGGTGTTACAAGATGACAGAGCCTACATTATTTCTACTTTTGGCCACTATGAGCGCTGCGATAGATTTCATTACCCCCACTTAGTACTTCGCACCCAGCCAATAATTACCGCTTTAGATTACCAGAAAATATTGGACACGTATTTTCCTTTAATCAATCAGAAAAAATTACAAAAATGAAGCGCGTCAAAGTTGGGAGCGGGTGACGTCACACGAAACTTAAACTGGCTACTCTTCATAATTTTTAAGGGTTCCGTAGTCGACTAGGAACCCATAAAGTTTCGCCATGTCTGCCCGTCTGTCTGTCTATCTGTCTGTCTGGCTGTCCGCGGCTAAGCTCAGAGACCGTCAATACTAGAATGCTGTAATTTGGCATGAATATACACATATTATGATATTAGTCACGCCGACAAAGTGGTGAAATAAAATAACCCTATAGTGTGGTCTCTTTGGTGGTATTTTTGGATAGGTCTTTTAAAACCATTGGGGGGTTTCCCTGACGATTTTTCGATCCAGTGATCTGTTTGCGAAGCATTTAACTTTAAAGTGCAAATTTTCATTGAAATCGAGCGTCCCCCGCTCTAAAATCTAAACCGTTGGGTGAAAAAAAATGAAAAAATTCAGGATTTTAAGTATATCAAATTTACAAGGAAAATTATAACGGACTAGCGACCCGCCCCGGCTTCGCACGGGCAAAGTTAAAAAAAAAACAGCCAAGTGCGAGTCTGACTCTCGTACGAAGGGTTCCGTACTTATACAACATTAGACATTAGCATAAAACGGCAAAAAAACACGTTTGCTGTATGGGAGCCCACCTTAAACATTTATTTCGTTCTGTTTTTAGTATTTGTTGTTATAGCGGCAATAGAAATACATCATCTGTGAAAGTTTCAACTGCCTAGCTATTACGATTCATGAGATACTGCCTAGTGACAGACAACCAGACGGACAGTGGAGTCTTAGTAATAGGGTCCCGTTTTTATTACCCTTTGGGCACAGAACTCTAAAAAGGTCTCTAATCAAGGGCACTTCACACACATTTTTCAGCTCAATTTCTCAAAAACTACACCCGACACGCACGAAGCCGGAACGCGTCAACGTAGAGTAAATACATTTTTTGTTAGATTGATATTTTTAGTTTCGTAATATCTTTTGAATAGAATGTCCTATTTGAATACCTAATTCAAAAAGTAATCTACAGGTATTGAAACCGTCTTGAATATAAATTTGTTTATTTGGATAAAGATTAATACAAAGGTCAACTTTTAAAATGTAAAAAAGCTATCGCGAATTTTTTTGTAGATCTTGATGTATCCCTTAATATCGTAAAACATTTTTTTGTTCTATAATCAATAGTTTCTACAACGCATGCGATGAAAGATGTTTTATGGCAACTTTTTTTACACTTTGAGTTACATTATTGTAGTTTTAGTACGGAACCCTAGTTTTTTCTGTTAATAAATTAAACCAATGGCACTTTGGAATAATTTAGCATTCTAATAGTGAAAGAATTTTTAAAATCGGTCCAGTAGTTTTTGAGTTAATTCGTAACAAACACCAAAAAATACAAAGCTTTCCTCTTTATAATATTAGTATAAATAATATTGCTTGAGAATTACAATACAATACAATACAAATTAATTGAGAATTAATTTTGAGATTTATTAGTAGTTTAAGAGTAAATAGCAGCCTAAGGTATAAAATATACTTAAACTTGGAAGATTCCGTACACAATACGAAATCCTTAGAAAAATATTACTCGATTTTTCGTAATGGCTACAAAACCCTATCTTGGGCGTGGGCGTGTCCGACACGCTCTTGGCCAGTTTTTTGTTTAATTGACAAAAGAAAATCGTATAACCTATTATATGTACTTGGCAGGCAACCAACTCTGAATTTCTTTTGTGCCAATAATCCATCACTTGCTATAATACCACCTATATACAAACATTCACATAACCATTTATAACAAGGAGCACGTGTTTAACATTGTGACGCATTTTAAGCTTTGCAATGACAATGACTAATATAGTGAGTCAATTATTACCTCATAAACGGAGGCTGCTCTTGAAGCTTGACTGGAGTCGTAGGAGGGTACTTCGCACCAGGATTCCCGCCAATTTGTTCTCCCTGGTCCACTCTGGAAATTCAATAAGATCCTTGTTTAGCTACGGAACGATGAAGCTAAAAACAACAGACTGTCCGAGCGAGTTGTCGTCACTCGGAGAATTAGGTCACTTGTTTTTTGACCTTCAGAAATTCAAATCCAAATTGAATGCCATATAAAGAACACTGTAATGAAACTGCATCAATATTTGCTGCGTAGTCTAGATGTAGAAAATACAAACTGAGACATGGATAGTGCTGCTGCATAAGTAGCGTAGTAGAAATAAGAAAGAAAGAAAGAAGACATTTATTCACTTACACCGAAGACACACATATACAGCAAAATTAACAAAAATAAAAAAGGAAAAAATAAAAAATTACAGAAAAACACATGAAAATATTTAATACAATATGCACAATGATGTGTGTCCCCGCGAAAGTGAAACGGTCGCTGACTCAGCATTATGCTGAAGCGTTAAACGCCTGCAGCGCTGATTTTCTGCCAGAACCGTCTGTGACTCATAAGCATAAGCAACCTGAGATATGTATGCATAGGAAAAATTCGTGTCTAGATTCCTGTCCAGCGGTGGTGTAGGGGTTATAGCACGCAGCACGGATTGCTGAGGACCTGGGTTCGATTCCCAGCGCTGGTCTCTTTTTCTGGTTTTTCTGTGCATCCATGTCTCAGTTTGTATTTTCGATATGGTTTCACGGGATACCAGTAAAAGTAACAAATTTGGAGTTGAAATAAAAAATACAAAAAGACTCCAAAAAAACAATCATAGTCTAGATGTGTTTTCTGAAGAAGGTTCTGTGGATGCTTAGTTTTCTGTGAGCCCAAGTTTCGGAGATCTACCGATATGTAATGCGTTACTTTTAATTTTCGTTAACTTTAAGAGAACGTTCAACAGGTCAGATGAAGTTAATATCTTTAAGGCACTAGTGACCTAACTTTTACTGTTTAAAGCTAGAAACACAGAGAGAGCGATGGCGGGGCGGAGTAGCGCGGAGGCGAGTAGTTACCGGTTGTAATATTCGAGCTAACGTGAAAGAGGCCACACAGAATACCGCGCCACGCTATTTCCCGCGCGGTATTCTGTGTGCCCTCTCTCATGTTAGCTCGAATATTACAACCGGTACCGCCTCCGCGCCGCACCGCTCCGCCTCCGCCGTCAGTATGTTTCTAGCTTAAAAATGTTACTACTTTTACAAAAAAAAAAATACTGTTTCCCACACAGCACTAGGCAAAGCCTGCTCTGTAGGTAACCAATTTGCGTGTGGGTTAACAAATGTCAGGCGAAAAGTCGATACATTTTACCATATTAAGTAAAATCTGTAATTAAAGTGGTTTTAATTCGTACATATTTGGCCTAGTGCATAACAAAATACTCTTAGTTCGAACTGCCAAATAAAAGAAAGATGGGGTAGGCAGTAATTCCGTGCTTGTGATTATGACGTTTGAAATTGAATATTTTAAAGCTACATATGTACATGGAAAGTCAGATGCAACAATATCATGAATTACTGGAATTATATGGCAAGACAGAGAAATAACAAATAATAGTTTTAACATATTATAATCGATTAATTATTAAATAGTACTCACCCTTTCTGCCTTACATCCGACGAGCAAAGATTGCGCAGGTAATCGTCACATTCGCGCTGCTTCTGTATTTGATACTCTTTAAGGAGTTCTCGTCTGAAATCACCCTCCATAGCAGGTAGTAATGCTGACTCGGGCTGTAGAGGCGTACGCTCTGCAAGCGAAGAACGTTCGGTCGACGCGGCCGTCGTTGATATAGACGTCGACGCTGAATAATCCTGTCCTCTATGCTCCGGAGTCGTGGCATTCGATGCTCCAACACTGTTCGTCTCGTTCGACTTGCCCGTGAACTCTCCAATCGGCTTCAATTTCTCTTCAATAGGCTTCAACGTGTCATCTAGATCGGCGAAGATGCTGCCACCGTTGTTGTTATCAAACAATCTATCGACCGAAGTGTTCATAAGTTTGCTACCTTTTATGCCTGTGAGGTGGAAGCCCGCAAAGCACGATGAGGACGGGCCGTAGTCGATCGCAGACAGTGCCATTACAGCGGGGTGCCGCGGCGCGCCGTCCGGTAGCGGACGCAGCGACCGCGTCATAGCATCAGCGGCCGAACGCGGCCTTCTGAACGGCATCGCCAAATGTGGGAACGTGCGCGGCTTAATTGGCGTCACCAACATGTGCTCCGTCCACGACGTGTGCAACGAAGGACGCTCTAATTTCTCCACATCGACATTCAACATTCGTTGCTCGAACGGCACGCTGAACGTTTCCGCTGGTATAGACTGCAGCCACGATAACAGACTCAAATCGGACTCGTCGAAACCCGACCCGTCAAGCAATCTGGAGAAATTGACCTCATTCGATTGTGCCTCTTTAGAACCCGTAGCTTTAGCCTGACAATAATTAACGCAGGACTCGTACAGTATACCCTTAATAAGCAGTTGCATCAGCCGATCATTCTTTGCGCATTTGGAAACCGTGCCACTGGATTTCTTGTCGCACGGCAGGAATTGTTCAACTAGAGGATAAACCTCGCGGAAGCACTGTACGCGCGCGTTGCTCGGATTCCATTTTTTGAATTGTGCGTGATCCGTTATACTTGGTAAAGTTAGGAGTAAACATAAATTAGAATATTCTTCCTTAGAGGGCGCTAGTTTTTCTAAATCACTTAACACTTTGACGACCTCGTCTACTATATTTTCTACGTTGTTGTACGCTTTGATTTCTGATCTTATGCATAGGAGTTCGATGTATTTGTGTCTGAGGATTGCGTAGTTGAATTTGTCGGCTTCGAAAGCTTTAAGTGCGCTGAGTGGTTGGATGAATTCTAGGACATCGTCCCACTGTCCGTCGAGGATGAGCTGTCGAAGGAATAGGACGTCGTCAGCGAAGTTGCCGTTAATGACACCGGTTTCTCTCTCCAGCGACAGTTGGGTGATGTGGAGGTCCCTATTATGCAAGAACTCTAAAGAGAGACGCACGACATCGTCCTCTCGCAGATTAAGGTGTGTCGACGGCATCTTGATACTATGTAGGTTTAATTCGATCTAAAACAATAGGAAACATTATTCTTTCTCTTTTTCATAGATTCTTACACAACTTCAACTACAAAGTTGAACATGCATTTATCATGCAATACCAATTCTATAGAATTCTATATTCTAAACCGACCAATTAAATGAAAAATTTATGAGTTGGAACAGTCTTTCATGCAGTCATACAAATTATGCAGAAGCTCCGTTTTTCTTGAGTTAAGTGTGTTATTTCTTTTGGATATTCCAAAACAGTTTTACTGTGTTTAAAAATATTAAAACTGGATAATCCACCAACCCGGGTATAACTATGAAACTGTTTTATTTTTTAACAATCAAGTCAATTTCTGGAGACAACTAATTCAAAAATCACAATATGCATATGTACACACTCACACACATGCAAACATTTAACTGAGCGCAGTTAAATTTAAAACTAGAAGAGTTATGATATGGATAATTAATGCATTTTCTAATCCTTTCACTGAACCTCCACCAACACAACACACATGTGTTTATATAAGACCAAATGAACTAATTATTATAATATTAAACTAATCTATTCCTTATGTAACAATGTTTATCACATGATTCTACAATTATGATAAATATGATAATTTGGAAAAAAATATATATCAAAGATTGGAATAGGGCTATGCAGAGTCGAAAAGTGGTTTACCCCTGGCTGGGTAGAAAATAAATTAATAATAAAACATAAAAAATTACAGTGTTTGATTTGATTGTTGTTTTATTTTTTATTTTTACTGTACTTTTATTTTTTGCAACCTTGGTCAAATTTGTAAGTCACAGGCACAACATAACTATTTAAAATTATTATTTTAGAGTGATTCAAATGCTATAAAAAAAAAAATTACATTATGACCAAACATAGCACTAAAGGAGGCATTTTGTAGGCACGTCAGTTGGTAGCGTTTACAAAAAAAAAACAATTAATTTTCTAGTTGTCAGAAGAAAGTATTCATACTTAGTATTTTTACTCCTTACTTATTAGGTACTGTACCAAAGCCTTTGTGGGAATATAAACTAATATTTTTTTTATTATTTAAGCAAATTAAAATTGGTTAAATTTCGATATTACATTATTTCGACATAATGGGTTAAAATACTAGGTCATTTATAAATACTTCATATGGGTACTTGTATAATAAAATGTATTTTTTGTAAATGTTACCAACTGACTGACTGATTGTCCGCTAAATGCCTCCTGTAGTGCTATGTTTGATTATGACTTTGGACAACTTGGTAAAGATCAGCAGATAATGAAAGCAGAAAGTATTGTAAGTGTTTAGTTACTAATGGAGCTATTGCGTGAAACTTTTTTACAACTCATAGACAACATTCTTCATTAGAAATATAGTCCTTTGCTCCGGTTTAGAAAGAGGAAGCTTAAAACTTTGCAGGCTTCATAGAAGGAAATTACTAAATGAAATCTCAGGCCATTGCTTGAGGCTCTGGAGTCCGGGCAATCATCATACTGGCCATTCCTTCAAGCAAAAGAATATTAACAACTTCCCTATGTGTTTTAAATAAATAAGGGTAGTAAATTTCTGTTAAAAATTTCATTTTTAACTAGCTGTTGCCCGCGGCTTCGCCTCCGTTGTATTTTTTCTGTATTTTATTCCATAAAAACCTTCTCCTGACAGCAACGAACACAGCAAAAAAAGAAATAGCGAAATCAGACCAGTCGTTCCCGAGTTTTGCGCTTAGCAACATATTTTACAATTCATTTTTATTTATAAAAAAAAAAAAATAGATACAAGCTTTTTTTACTGACTAGTTTTTGTTGAATGTACTTGCAATGTCATTTAAACTGCATATCCATACCTCAAGTTGGTATGATTAACCATTGAGGAGTTTGATCCTGCAAAGACGATCCTAGCAGCACCCACAAGATATTGTCATCAAATTTACATAAGTATGTCAAATTACAAGTCAATGAGGGCTATCGCATGTTTTTTTTTTTTTTTTTATTCGACTGGATGGCAAACGAGCAATTCGCCACTAGAGGCGCTAGTGTAGCGTGAGGTCTCCGAAATGTCAAATCTCATAGTTTTTGGGTGAGCTATGCGGGTTTATTTATAATTAAAAAAAAATTGTGAATATTTTGCAATATCTGACATTAATTATGGAAAATATGCGTTCCGGGGCAATGAATGTATGTGTTTTAAGACAGTTTTGTCTTTCGAAAACCTTTGTCCTCCCTTTTTTCCGAACAAAACGGTGACTATGCAACACTGTGGCATGCTCGATATTTTTATGGTACGGTTTTAAGGTGTATTAAATATGATTTTAATCTAAACTTTGTTTTCACGCCCGTAATAACAGACTTTGAAAGCCATACTTAAAAACCTCACACAACAGTGTGCCAAGTGAGACAAAAAACGATAGCCCTCATTGATCCGCTGGAAGTGGGTCAAATTTAGCTTCCACGATTTGACCCAAACAAACAAATAAATAAATAAACATGGCAAGCTAAAGAAAAGCTTATAAAAAAGAAAGCTGGTGAAAAGAAACAAAGAAAACAATTATTTGTCACAACATAGGAAGAAAGGATAATAATAAAAGATAAAGAAAATAAAATAATAGCTAGATCATAACACTATAATATCTGAGTACTGAATAATATTATATTATCTTGTTAGTATAATCTGAATTAGCTTGATTGACAGCCCAACCAAATCTAATAAGATACACAAATAATATGCATATATGCAAGCTATGCATAAATTTGCTGCTGTATTACAACTTTAAAACTAGTTTAGGAAGACAGTAATAGACCACTTGGCATGATCTTGAAATGTCTTAGATAAAAATTCTAACATTAAAAAAAACAATTTAAAAGAGACTCCTTGAGTAGTTGGTACTCATGGGCAGCGGTGTTCACTTCCCATCAGATGACCTGCTTGCTCATTTTCCTCCCTCTCATAATAAAAAGAATAGGTTGGCCGCCAAAGTAAAATGTAGGGCAATCAGGTAAACAAATTGTCAGATTAAGTTAATCAGTGTTGTATTAGTGAATAATGTATTCCCCTAGGCAGTAAGCCCGCATGCTATATACTTAGCAAAATTACTGGTGCATCTCTGACAGATCCCACATACCGCAAAGAGAAAATGTATTTAGATTTTTTACACAACACCGCGCACCAAACTAGCGAACTATAATACGATAAGTATCGGCTCAAGAACAATCACCACCTACACGCTTTAACAACACCATAAAAGACTGCCATCCGAGGCCACTGTCAAACCTCACTGAACATAATAACATGCAAAATAACAAGTAACAAAACTAGATACAAGATTCCGACATCATCGTTTTACAGTTAAGTATTAAAAAATTATATCTAAATGTTTACCTTGTTACGCCTTATGGGTGTCCTGCGTGGCAATACGATGCACTAACACACTCGCCTGCCCACATTTAGCACGATATTTATGAAAAATTAATAAATGTTATTTATTTTTTTTCATTTTTTCCCTGGTGAGAGTTTTCGTAAGACATACATGCACGGACATACACGCATGTGTATCTACTTACCTACTGACTGGCTGTAGTCGGTTCGGTCGTCGGACCGGACGAATCAGCAGTGCTACTACGAAACTCGAAACTCGAAGTTCGTATCGTGCGATCTCTGTGACACTTATAGTCTTTAATACGAGAGCGAGAGGGACGGTACGCTACGAACTTCGAGTTTCGTAGTAGCCCTGAAGTCAGATATTGGAACTATTTGGAACGTATCGTATCGTATGGGGAATGTCTATGCCCTCTGCTTGACAGACAGCTTAGAGTCAGCCACAGATTACTAATGAGGGCTATCGCGAGCTAGTGTAGCGTGACAAATCTCATAGTTTTTGGGTGAGCTACGCACTGCATAGCAAGTGCGGGATGCTGTGAATATTTAGGGACTATGCAACACTGAACTCGATCGATTTTAATGGATTTTAATCTAAACTTGTTTCACGCCCGTAATAACAGACTTTGAACTATTTCAAAACACGCAACAGTGCGCCATCTGCTGACAGACAGCGATCAGCCACAGATTACTAATATGTAGCTGTGTCAGCTTAGAGTCTAAAGGCGCACCCACATGCAAATCGCTCGTCGCTCGTTTCCAACGTCAAATCTGCAGGGCTACTACGAAACTCGAAGTTCGTGTCGTGTGGTCCCTCTCGCTCTCGTATTAAATAGTGTAAGTGTCAGAAGGAGTGTCAGAACTTCGAGTTTCTAGTTTATATAGCGATAAAGCTGAAAATGTTAAGCTTTGTCGCTGGAAACAAAAAACCTGTTCAAATTCGGCAAAAAACACTGTCATTTCTTTTTATTGCTCTCCAATTCGTTTTATTTGTACCACTGCCACGACTATTAAATGAAATTAAAAAGTCACCTTCCTCTGCTGTTTGAGACGTTAGAAATTCAAAATCACATTTGAAATGGGGTCACGTGACCAGATTTATCGCAAGATGAACTCTGAAGATGAGCTCTGGTTGAGTTCGAAACGCGTCAGTGTATTGTGGTGGTGGTGATAGATGGGTTTGTGTGATTTGTGTGTATTCTTACAGTGTGGAGGTGGAGGAACTGCATGAACACGCATATCTTGCATAAACTTAGCTATCATAAGGTCGCAGGAGAGCAAAGAAATTCTTTTAGTTCAGATTTATCGCTGCAAACTAGCGACGAGCGACTGCATGTGGCCGCACCTTAAGACAGCCTATAATATAAAGCTATGAATGCACCGTAATACTACATTTACACGCTTGTCAAGCTTCGGCAAGCTCTCAAGAGCACAAGCGTGTAAACGGCCCGTTTGCCGGGCCAGAAGCGTTACTAAGAAATTCGAAAATAAAAGTTCATGTCGTACCGTTACTCACTCTCGTATTAAATAATACAAGTATATGCGTCGCATGTCGTGTCTAAGTTCTTTCAAGTAACTAAGTGTGCAATAATGTTCGCCGTACATCAACGTACCTACTTGCCATACAGAGAGAAGCTAAGTGTGTACTTTTCTTGAAAAATAATAATTTGTAGTTTGACCCAGGTCAAGGTCGACTTTTCTAAATATTAAAAAAACTATGGCCTTTTGTCACCTGGGTGTTTTACTCTTACATTAGTAATGGGTTAAACTTTGGATATTACTGATAAAACAGAATGTCACTTTTTAAAGTAAAAAAAAAAAACACTGTGCGCTCGAGTCTCAAAGGGCTAACAATTTCAGCTCATTTAGACTAAGTGCCGGCCAAGCACCCGCAGGTGTTCCTGCACTCCGACTTCTGGCCGGAGGGTATGGTGCTCCGTCGCTTTAGGGTAGCGATGAAGAAGACTTTCAAAGAGGGAACACCCAAATACTCCGAAATATTTTATTCCGAATTTGCTAATTCCGATTTTCAAAACTCCGATTTTCACAATTCCTAAGACATATAATTCCGATTACTTAAAAACACGAAATTTATTTTTCCGAATTTCAAAATATCGATTTTTTTTATATCAGATTTTTAAAATTCCGAAGAATGAAAATGCACGAAATGTTATTGGCCCGTAATACAGTATTCCGATTATCAATTTTCCGAAATGACATCGCTAATTCGGAAATATAACATTCTGCAAAATGAACTTCTTGGTTTTAATAATCAGAATCTTGATTTTAAATATCGAATTAATATCAATCAATTTAGATAAATTGACCTGCATGCCATAACTGCGCGGAATAGGAGCTCCGTCACATTGCTGAAAATCAATAACAGTAAATACTGTGTTAGGCCAATCTAAACCACATAGCTTAAGTTAATAAGTCGAGATTTATTATTGATCGGTGTAATGATATTCGGAATTTTGAAAATCGGTATTTTAGTAATCGGAATTCGTATTTTTGATATTTCGGATTATTATTGAGTCGGACTTCTTATTGTTCGGTTTATTAAAATTCGGAATTTTGAAAATCGTAATTTTAAACATTTTTTTTTTAAATTTCGGATTTATAAAAATTGGAGTTATGAAGAATCGGAATAGTCATATTAGGAGTTTTAAAATATTCGGAATTATAAAAATCGGTATTTTGAAGTTCGTGATTCCGTCTTTCGGAATTTGGTTTTTCGTATTTATGTAGTGTACCCTTTCAAAGATCCCTAATTAGTTTTTTTTATGTCTTTTTGTGCACCTATTATTTTTTTGTATGATTAGATTTTTACAGCGCATTGGTGTTTCAACTGTAATGCTGTATTTTTTTGTTGACAAATATAAATAAATAATAAATAAATATAGGTATGTCATACGACATCACCTCTGTTGGGCTACTACGAAATTCGAAAATCTCTCTGACACTTATACTATTTAATTCTAGAGCGAGAGGGACCGCACGACCGACACGAACTTCAACTTATGAATTTCGTAGTAGCTCTGCTGGTGTCATTTTAGAATGGAACTTGTATGTTATAATTAAATTAAATCCTGTCTCCATAGATGTGGTCGTTTCATTAGCTTGAGCGAAATCACAGATTACAAGAATTAGTACGAAATACTGTGTTTGTACTGCGTTAAAATAGTAACGTTCTGGTACTAGAACAATCTAATAGCTTGTAATCGCCCTTTTATACGAAGAAGAAAAGTCCAGGGATGAAAAGTGTACTCTATGGAATCTGAACATTAATTCGACACTGGCGACCCCGCTGTCAGTGCGGCAGTAAAATAAATTAATTATAATCATTCTTAGTACACCAACGATTGAAATTTTTTAGGTTTTTATTTTCATTTTAAATTATATAAAATGGAAGAAGAAGGGGAAAGTATTTTATTAGAAGAGAACTATTACCAGTTACTTAATGTTTCCAAGACGGTAAATATATTCTTGCATATTTCGTCAAAGAATTGCTTATTTTTGATTATAGTTATTATATAACGTCAAATATGATTATAAAGTCTAATTTTTTTGTTACACACTTATTAATCCGCATGGTGTTTATATTGGAAGATGCAGTTGTAGTTCCTGCATGTTTATAATTTAGCTGATCGAGGCAATCAGAACTTGATATTGTGTCATAGAATTTTAGGTTAGAACCGGCGGTGATAAGGTCAATACGCCTTGGCAGAAAGACTTGAATTTTTAAGTTATAGTTTTTTAAGTTGGTACTACATGATATTACACTTTATCAATATAATTTATCAATAAAACCTGAAATTAGGGAGATATCTTGTTTTGGGAATTGTAGTAATGCAGCATGTTTGACTGTGCATACTTAGGTTTTCCTAGATTGGTTCAAAGTTAATTCATAAGATATGGAAGGACCTGGACTGGGCTCCTATGGTTGTCGTTTCGAATTTTATGATCCAGTTCTGAGACAGAAATTATTAACCATGTGATGTAACAGTAACAGACGTTAGTTTAAAGCAATTTGAAATGTTTTTAATGATGAATTTGGACTAAATTTTAACATTACAAACTATAAATATAACTAAGCACTTATTAAGAGACTGAAATTGAAAACAAAGAAAACTTAAAATATGATTTTCAAAATAATAGCAGTGTGATTTTTAAACGGTAAACAACAGTTTAAAAACAAACAATTTGAAACAAAAAATATAACTTCTTATTAATATTTTGTTGCTTGACCTTTATTTTTAATAACAGCTTTATATCTTCTTTTTTCTATTTCTTTTGAGGCTAAGTGCATTTATATCTCCTTGGCATTGAGTTACCTAATTATTGACGCTTTCTACAGGGATATTGTTCTATGCTGTCTGTAAAACATGCTACAATTGGGACTTTGTGGTAGGTTTTTGACCACTTACAGCTTTTTTAATATCTGTCTACAAGTTCTTGATTGGGTTGAGGAGGTTTTCTCAGATCTAAACCATTCTTTCATAACTTTACTAGTGAGTTTTGGGTCATTATCTTGCTGGAAAACCCACTTAGTGGCATACAATCAGTGGCATATGAATACATCACATCCTGAAGCACCTTCTTTAAATAATATTCTTTTCATCACACTTGCTCGTAAACAGTATCGTAACATGCAGGCTACCTTGGTTGCAACCCCCCAAATAAAACCCTTGACCTTAATGTGCTTGTCATGAAACCCGCGGTCGGTAAATGGGTCATTGCGCATACAAATTTTCTTGTCATGAAGCCCAAGGTCGGTAAATGAGTCATCGCCCGTACTGATGATGTTACGCGCGCACCTGCTGCAGGACCAGCACACGCACGTTGCGGCGCATGCTGCGGGAGGGGGAGGGGGAGGGCGGCGCTGCCAAGAGCGCAGCCTAAGGTATCGCTTTTACAAATATAAAATTTTACTCGCAAATGTGATGAAAAACATTGTATGTTCGACTTCGGGCTTCTATTAGACTCTTGTTCGTAATTCCTTATTTACCGCCCTTAAGACAAAATGTACTATTGTATATTATGCCCACTATTTCTTTGATAGGCCCTACACCATAGTAAGAAAAACATTTCCATACCATCAAACTGAGTCTGCCATGCTTGACGGTCTTTATTGTATACTGAGGCATAAAAGCGGTACTCTTGTCACTCCATAAAACATTACGCCACTTCTCCACAGGCCAATCTACAGGCTCTTTGGCAAAAATTAGCCTCTGTTTTATGTGCCTCTTAGTCAACAGTGGGACTTTACTTGGACTTCTGGCGTGCAGATCAGCTTCAGCGAGTTGAAGGCAAACTGTAGAACTACTCACATTTAAATTTAATGTGTTGAATGTGTTGTGTTGACAGAAATGGTTGCTTTTTCGACAAACGCAGCACAATTCTTGAGTCCTTTTTTTGTTGTAGCCTTTTTTCTACCTCTTGTTTTAAATTTATCCCCCCATATCCTCGCCCCTATTTCTGGTTGATTATGTATATTTTTTTTTATGTTATGTAATTATTGTCATACAGGCTCCAACAGAGGAAATAAACAGTGCGTACAGGCGTTTCTCGCGTATGTTTCATCCCGACAAACACAGTACGGATCCTAACAAACAAAAATGGGCAGAGCAGATATTCAACAAGGTGAAGGAAGCGTACGAAGTCCTCTCGGACAGCCACAAGAGGGCAATATATGATACATTAGGTAAGATTTTACATAAGTTGTTAATTTTCGTAAGTGCAAATTTACGTTATGACAACGTAGTTTGTCAATATCTTCATTCTACCATGACTTAGTTTGTCAAACAATAAAGATATTTTTAAACAAATTGTAAAAAAAAACTTGCATATATTCTCTATTGCTGCTCGCTGTAGAGCAACAAATTACAAAATGTGATGCATATACATTATGTATACTGCTCTATTAATGCTGACTCACTAATTGGCAGGTAAACGTGGCTTAGAAGTTGATGGATGGGAAGTGATCTTTCGCACTAGAACACCGAGAGAGATCAGGGAGGAATATGAAAGGTATTTTATAAGTTTACTTAGGAATTTAAACTTATTCCTTTAAATTATTTGAGTTTAATTCAAATGCTCTTCTTGGATATTGTTGTCATATTGTGTTTGTATAAACAAGTTAATGTTTCATTATAAATTCATATTATACTCTTAGTTCAACATCAATAAATCATTACAACAATAGAAAATGGTTTACTAGTCGTAGGGCATGGGCCAATATTGGCGTACATATACAAGCGATAACGATTTTCGACTGGCTGCACGGATCCCCATTAGTCTAGTTGGTATGACACCTCTGGCACGTAAATCCACAGATGGTGCTGGTTCGAAACCTGTCTGGTGATCCATAAGATTTATGAATATTTTTTTTATAAATCGTGTAGACTGATTTTGTTGACATATCGAAAGTACGAACTGATTCATGAATGGACAGAGAAACCAGAAAGAGACCAGCACTGGGAATCGAACCCAGGTCCTCAGCAATCCGTGCTGCGTGCTATAACCTCTACACAGTGGTTTCACGGGATACCCGTAAAAGTAACAAATTTGGAGTTGAAACAAAAAATACAAAAAGACTCCAAAAACCAATTATGAGCAATAATAATAGTATATCAAAATAATTTCATTTAATATTGATGTTTCACAGGTTAAAGCGTGAGAGGGAAGAGCGGAGGCTCCAGCAAAGTGCCAACCCCCGAGGCACCATCACACTCTCAGTCAATGCCACGGACATGTTCATGAAATACTATGACGAATATGAAATCATGTGAGTAACCGTAAGAGCATGAATACCGGTATTCGATATTACCGAAAAACCAGAATATCGGAGCAAAATTCCGATGTTGGCACAACCGGTTTTGAAATTGTATGATACCGGTATTTCGATAATTTCGATATTAATCTCTAAATACCATTTATTTTGTTTTTAAATAGAGTGTTATAGAGTCAACACTCTCAAAAGTCGCAAAAATTCATTAGTACTGTTACGTTCGTGGGGTAGGTTCGTGATTGAAAAGCATTTAACACCGATGAATAAGAGTAGGATTTATTTTCACACTGTTACTTAACTTTACAAAACACTTAAAAAACAGTTCACAGTAATTTCGCACTCTAAAACTCACTTACAAGTCGCTTTGATTCTCTTCGATGTTTATCGCTCGGTATCGCATTCGAAACTCACTTCCGCCGCAACCTCTCCCGGCTTATATACCCCGGTGAATCGGTCCACAAAGTTCGAGAACAGTCTAGCTAGGACGTCATACCTACATCTCGAATGTTCCGGAAAAAGTAGTGTCTGTCTCTTTCATGTGCTATCTCTCTCACACAGTTACTAGAATATTCCGGAAACAGGATCATCAGTCTGTTTCTCTCACACATATAGGCTATCCTTGTCACACACCTTCTCGAATGTTCTCAGTATAGCTGTCTCTTTCTAATCGTGCTATCTCTTTCACTCCTATGGAAATTTCGCCATATACTGAAAATGTACTTCAAGGCCCATAAGGGGTCCTGAAAACGCCTGAAAACGGGTTTTCAGGTTATGGCGTCATCGGATAGAGGGTGGCCTGAAACGGACTGAAAACATGTTTCAGGCGCCTGAAAACGACGGCAACTTGGGTGAAATTTTGATAAACTAATATGTGATAGAGCATCCTCTGAAACGGCCTGAAACAGTATTCCAGCCTACTGAAAACGCCTCCAATGTGTCGAAAAGCACGATCAAAGTTTCCACCTAACCCACCGCCGTAACACTGCCCCCTCCTAAGACATGCTCGTCCCGAGCATCATTAGATCCATGGTATTTGGCCAACCGATCAACATGAACAATCTTACAGGGGCTACGCGCGTTACGCTGTATCCGGTATGTGACATCGTTGATCCTAGTAACTACTTTGTACGGTCCTGCCCAACTCGGTGATAATTTCGGAGACTTCCTTTACGTCTTACTGGGTTACAAAGCCAGATGAGTGAGCCTTCTTCAAACTCTACGTGATCCATTTTCCTGTCGCATTGAGTTTTTGTTTTAGATTTCTTCCAACTCAGAATGGGCTTGATATCGCTACGGTGATGTACTTCTTTAATCGCTTTCCCGCACCATTTCGGACTAATGGTGTCTGTTCTTAGCAGCTTCACATAAGCGTGTTCTTTTCTCTCGTGCCTCATGTCAGGATTACATAGCCTTCTGGATAAAACAACTGCGTTTTCCTGCCGCTGTCTTGCCGCGGCGCTCGTTACTACATCCGCTGCTCTAGATTCTTTGCGCCAACTTTCCATATTACTCCGAGCATCTCTCTTAGGGCACGCAAATCTCATATGCCCTCTCTCTCCACATGCATAACACATAAGTCCCCGTCGGAGTTTCACTTTATCTGTCTCCACTTGGATCTCTGCTGATCTCGATCCATTGCGCCCAGCTTCAACACTCCGAGGCTCTCGCTTAGGACACCACAACCTCCTGTGCCCTATTTCCCCACACGCATAACACGTAGGCCCGCTTCGAAGTTTCACTTTATCCGTCGCCGTTGGAATGCGGTAAGAACTAGCATCGCTGCGTACGGCCTCTACTTCCAATGCGTGCGCTAGAGCATCCTTTAAGGTCCTGTGATGACCCAGTCGTACAGCAGCCCTCACTTCAAAGTCTCGAATCCCATCTATGAATGATTGCACTAGCATAATCTCTACTACAGATGGTAATGACAAGTAAGCCTTTCTGACCAGCCTCTCAATTTCCAGGCTCCATTGCTGCAGGCTCTCGCCATCTAGCTGCACCCTGTCTTTCAACTGAGCTCTATAAACAGGTTCCAGATGGGAGTCACCATAACGCGACTCTAGGAAATCCATAAGTCGCTCCAAAGTCACCTCAGTTCCCGCCATCGCCATGATGTCTAATACAATCAAGGCTTTACCACACAGTCCCAACACGAGGGCAGCTAGAGCTTGTTTGTCAGTCCAGCCGTTCGTTTCAGCAACCATCTCGAATTGGAGCTTGTATACGGCCCATGAAGAGGTCCCATCAAATGGTGGTAACTTTAACTTTTCCCCTCCTGTGGCTAGTGTGCCCGAAAAATTGGTAGCGCCGTTGGCCACTTTATTCTCCAACTTCTGGAGGCGATTCTCGAGGCCTTCTACCTTTTCGTAAAACCCATTGAGGCGCGTTTCGTAATTTTTGACTTTAATGTCAACTGCCACAATTTTATCCTGGACCTCAGCCATCCCCTTCTCTTGTTCTCGCGGAGTAAGCGGCATTTTCAATCCCACTTCTGACACCAAATGTTACGTTCGTGGGGTGGGTTCGTGATTGAAAAGCACTTTTAACACCGATGAATAAGAGTAGGATTTATTTTCACACTGTTACTTAACTTTACAAAACACTTAAAAACAGTTCACAGTAATTTCGCACTCTAAAACTCACTTACAAGTCGCTTTGATTCTCTTCGATGTTTATCGCTCGGTATCGCATTCGAAACTCTGTCCTTCGCCGCAACCTCACCCGGCTTATATACCCCGGTGAATCGGTCCACAAAGTTCGAGAACAGTCTAGCTAGGACGTCATACCTACATCTCGAATGTTCCGGAAACGAGTAGTGTCTGTCTCTTTCATGTGCTATCTCTCTCACACAGTTACTAGAATATTCCGGAAACAGGATCATCAGTCTGTTTCTCTCACACTTATAGGCTATCCTTGTCACACACCTTCTCGAATGTTCTCAGTATAGCTGTCTCTTTCTAATCGTGCTATCTCTTTCACTCCTATGGAAAATTTCGCCATATACTGAAATGTACTTCAAAGGCCCATAAGGGGTCCTGAAAACGCCTGAAAACGGGTTTTCAGGTTATGGCGTCATCGGATAGAGGGTGGCCTGAAACGGACTGAAAACATGTTTCAGGCGCCTGAAAACGACGGCAACTTGGGTGAAATTTTGATAAACTAATATGTGATAGAGCATCCTCTGAAACGACCTGAAACAGTATTCCAGCCTACTGAAAACGCCTCCAATGTGTCGAAAAGCACGATCAAAGTTTCCACCTAACCCACCGCCGTAACAGTACTTAATTAATTATTATTTACAATAAGAATCTACTATTCATAAAGATTACGAACTAGCCTATGAGAAAACCGCGTGTCTTTACGTGGCGTGTTATATCTGCACCTGGCCATAGTAAATGTATGGGATTGATTGTACTAACACGCGTCGGGTGGCGTAACATAGCGTTGCGTTTTAGTAGTGTTTCTACCTTTACACATTTTTTATTATTGCTTAAATAATTGCGTTATCTTATTTTAACGGACGTCTTGATTTTTTTTGAAGTAAATATAATAATATATAAGTATGTTATTTTAAAGTTATGTAAATGTTTTTTCTACGGGTGAAACAAATATAAAATTCGCAGGAATAAAATAATATACCTATGTTACACATAGATCTCGTCTCATTAAAACAATAACAAACGTGTATCATCATACAGAGTGTGATGTGTACCTAATAGCAATAAATAGCCTATGTTCGTCACAGTTTTTTAACTGTCAGTGTGTATAATACTTTTGCATTTATAACTAGCAGGAACAAAATTTGTAACAGTTAGATAGCAAAACAAAAATAATGTTTTCTCAAAAATTATGTTTATCAAAAATTCACAAGGACATCCGTGCAGTGGCGTAGCGTAGTGGGTGCGGGGGGCGGTCCGCCCCAGGCGGCAATTTTGAGGGGGCGGCAAAATTCCATAATAAGTAAATAATACCTACCAAGATATTAGATAATAATAATATTTCACAATACTATTCGGACCGGTTAGAATGAGAACGACTTTTCCATTACTTATTGTTATTGTTAGCCTATTCTGTCCACTGCTGAGCAAAGGCCTCCCCCAATACTTCCCACTGCTCTCTGTCCCCTGCATACAAGGGCCAGTCCTTCAAGAAGAAGTCCAGTTCATCCCGCCATCGCCGCCTAGGTCTGCCAGGTCGCCTTTTCGAGTTGGTGGGCATCCACTCGGTGGTTATTTTGGCCCAAAACTCGTCTGGCATGCGGAAAACATGGCCAGCCCAGTCCCACTTCAGCTTAGACGCCGATCGACCTACATCAGTGATTTGGGGCATTACTTATACTGTGACCAAATCGGGAATCTCCTTTCTATAATTAAATGGTATTATTGATTGGTATGTATTGGCATCTTGTATCTATAGGTAATATGGTTTTTTAAAACCTAAACAAGAGTTGCGGGTGGCTGATAGTACCCACGCTATGCCACTGCATTTGTGTAACCGTTTATTAACAATTAACATCGAAATTAATTTCCTAATTTTGATCGTTTACCGATTTAACACGAATAAAGGTGTAAGTCATCTTTGAAATAATCTTAGCTACTTATTGTCGGAACCGGAAAGGTTTTGGAAGTGGGAAAATCATTCATTTTACTTTAATAATACGAATATCGAAAAAATATCGAAATACAGGAATACCGGTATTTGAATTTTCGCTATCGAAAAAATACCGGTATTGCAAAAAACGTCCGATATTAGATGCTCTTAAACTACAAAGTTATTAATACAACGTATAACGTAAAATAATCCGTAATATTTTTTTTTGATAGTAAGTTATACAGTGATACTACGGTTTTCAAATATTGTAAATGGATTGTTCATAAGAGACCATTTAACCCCATTTTCGCTTTTCGGGTATTATTGTAACACCCATTTTGATGCGGTGACGTGAAAGCTAGTTTGTTTGTAGTGGTTCTAAGCGCCTACGCTAACTGTGGCGGTTTGCACGAAGCGGGTGGACGCCTATTGAAAAATAGTGTGAGCAGCGCTAACTGCGCGCGTCGCGTGCGACGGATTTTACCCGCGCTCGCAACCGTGCGCCCGCGCCGTTCACCAGCGCCATCTATCGTTGGCCCTTAGCTATGTTTCATTAAAATAAAATGTCGGGAATTTTTGAAACTTTTCTAAGTTCTCAGGTTATATTTTGTCTTTGATTGTAAATTATGTTTGGTCTCAATTCACAGAGAAGACTCATCAATCATTCCCACCATCGAAGTGTCGGGTATGACCATCCAGCAGTCCATTGACTCACCTGTGACTCTGCGAGATACAATGACACTTTCTGGAAACATTTCAACGCAAAATGGAATTGGTGAGACATATTATAGTTTAATCAGGGTTTTAAATATTCATCATCATCCCAGCCTTATACGTCCCACTGCTGGGCACAGGCCATCTCTTCGAGGGAAGCTTTTCAGATTTGTGCAGGTTTCCTTACGACGTTTTCCTTCACCGTAAAGCTAGTGGTATATTTCAAATGTAATTTCACGCATGCATTTCGAAAAACTCAAAAGTGCGATTCCGGATTTGACCCCACGATCCTCTGCTTGAGATGCCACTGGGGGGCTACTACGGATTTCGAAAACCGAAGTTCTTATCGTACCATCTCTCTCACTCTCATATTAAATAATCAGGCTCGGACAATAAGTGCCGATGACGTCAAACCAGTTATAGGTGATTTCAAATAGTATTTTTGATTTTCATAAACAATTATCACTTATCATTTATCAACCTCTTTATTAAACGATATGAAATTTATTTTATTCACTGAATTCTATTACGATTATTTTGTTACTTCATTAATGCTACTTTGTTACTACATGTCACACGGAAGTTTAAACAAAAACATCATCTTGTGTGCAAGATTACGTCATTTTTACGTCATCCGCACTTTTTGTCCGACCCCTGTAAATAATATTAGCGTCAGCGGGATTTCGAATTTTGCACTTCGTAGTATATGGCCAGGTCAAACCATTATCTGCCATAGTAAAAGTTTTACAACTTAGAATAACCTATCCGGTGACATATCGCTTGTTCTTATTGGAATTAACCACTCAATTAACAAGATTTCATATTTCTAAGACTATAATTTGATTCATTCTCTGTATTCTGTTTGGAAAGAGAAAGACGCTGATATTTTAAAATTTCGCTACGATTATTAATTAATTTATTACTTTTTTTTTAAGATGTGCTTATTCTAAAAAGGCATAACTCCAAAACTACCACACAATAGATCCATTACTTTTGTCTAGTCTCTATAAAAAAAAAGATCACGTAAATCTGACGTAGACGTTATCAAAATTATGACAGCTCCTTTTTCTGGTGAAAAAGGCAAAGGAAACATATCTATTCTACTACCGTTTTGGCAAATTCAGATATATTTTTAATTTTTTTGTATTTTTTAAATATGGAGAAAAAATTATAATAAATATTTTCCCATGTTCAGGAGGCAAAACTCTTTCGATTCCTTTAGTAATTTACAGGTGTTCAAAAATAAAATCTTGTCAATTAACGCACCCTCCGCTGCATGTCAATGCCAATATTGATTATTCGTCATATTCTTATCTATTATTCATCAGGCACCGGCTCCGTCAACATATCCAACCGGCATCTCAGCTCCGAGAAGGGATGGACAGAACTCGAGTTTGGTATTGGCAACGGTCCACTGCTTGGCTTTAAGATGTTTCGCACGTTATCCCGACTGATGTTTCTGAACTGTGGCACGGTGATGCAGTTCACGCCGCGGGGGATCGTACCGAGCCTTATAACTAGTATGTATCACTAAATAATCATTTAATCGTCATATCAGATTATTTTTAGGATTCTGTACCCAAGGGGTGCCAACGGTACCCTGTTACTGCGACTCTGCTGTCTGTCTGTTGTCCGTCTGTCACAGGCTCTATCTTTGAGTATTACTGTGGCCGCTTTAACAACAAATACTAAAAATAGAATAAAATAAATATATAAGGGGGGCTCCCATACAATAAAATTGTTATTTGCCGTGTTTTTGCTAATGTCTAATGTTGTATAGGTAATTGCACGGAACGCTTCGTGCGCGAGTCCGACTCGCGCTTGGACGGTTTTTATGTGTAGTTTCTTTTATAATAAAATAATAATAATAATAATTTATTCATAAACCATTGCGTGTTACATTTAACTGTGGCTGGAGCCTCTTTTTAGGTAAGAATATACCTGTAATAAGAGCCTCCGCTCTTCTTAAAAGTAGGTACAATTGCAACTAGTATCTAAATAAGCGAATTGAATTTAACAAATTAAATAGCTAATTTGTAAAAAGTGAAAATTACATTTACTGAATATTATGAAAATTAATTCAAAACATTAGAAGTACTTTTTTTTTATAAAAGTTTTAATAATAATTAGTACATATATTGTGCATGCGTGTGTGTGTGTGTGTGTGTGTGTGTATGTGTGTGTGTGTGTGTGTGAGTGTGTGTTGTGTGTGTGTGTGTATGGGTAGCCTGCGAGTGATATACTCTTGGGATCAAATGGCAGTGTAGACTGCCATTTGCTATCCACTTCACAAAGTTCTAATTAAGTAGGTACAATGTTTTTAAGTAAATTTTCAGTATCATTGTAGCTTTTGTTACTCATCCAATTTGATACTTTAATTTTGCATTCATACTTGGTCAAGGAGTATATATTTAATTGTTGATCAATAAGGTTGTACAGACAAGTAGATTGCGCACGATATTGTCTCCTAGCAAAAATCGACTTTACTTGAACAGAAGGAGCAGGATTCTTCCTCCTCCGTCTGCTCAACGGGTCCGGCTTATATATTAAAGACACGTGCATTCTTAGGATAGCATGGACGATGTACAATTTCCTCACTGACAGAAACCCGCACAAAGAGTACAGGTCCACAGTTGGGAACCTATAGGGTTTGAAATACATTACTTTTAATAACGATCTCTGGGCTCTCTCCAGTTCCAAAAATTTTATTTTAGTTACGCCGCCCCATATCGGTATACAATAAGTTATAACGGACTGAGCTAGGGAGACATATATTTGACTTAAGAGATCAGCTGACACAACATGCCTGAGATTCTTGAATACCCATATTAATTTCCTTATTCTATTCATGATTAATTCTGAATGAGAATGCCAGCATAACCTCTGGTCAATCATTATTCCAAGGTACTTTATATGATCTACTTTATTGATATTGGAGCAAATGCAGTTTTGGTTCATAATATTATCATAAGTACATGTATGAATTTTGATATTTAAGTCAGATTCTGGCTGTGTGATTTTATATTTTGTGAAGCATACGTAATTTTTTTTTTTCGGCGTTCAGAGTAAGTAAGTTGTCATTTAGCCAGGCCGCGATCCTTGAGAGTCCCACTTCCGCTTTCAACTTGACATCACGCCAGGTCGATCCAGTGAATATAACTGCTGTGTCATCTGCATAAGAGACTACTTGACCATTATTATATTCATGTCACACAGCTGATTGATATAAATCAAAAACAGAGTGGGACCAAGGACGCTACCTTGGGGGACACCGTACATTATATCAATTGCCTCACTTACGTAATTTCCCACCTTAACTCTTTGTCTTCTATTATGTAAATAATCCTTCAGTAATAGCAAAGTGTATCTCTGATACCTACGCTTTCTAGGCGGTTTAAAAGGATGGGAATAGAGACCGTGTCAAATGCTTTTTTAAGATCGAGGAAGACAGTGAGACATTTGTTATTTCTATCAACTTCATTTACAATAAGTTGAGTAAGAGTTGATACAGCATCTTCTGTCGAGACACCTTGTCTGAAACCATACTGTGAATTTGATAGTATTTTAAATTTTGTAAGATAGTCAGTAACTCGAGAATTCAATATTTTTCTAGAATTTTGAAATGGCAGGAAGACAGATATAGGTTATAATCATTCATTTTTTATAGATTTGTGTATTATATTATTTAGACCCACTTGCAGTAAACACATAAATCTCGAGTTAGCGTTAAGCTCAGTTTAGTAGTGTCAAATTTTATGGAACTGTCAAGCTTAAGCCTGGATTAACTACTAAATCTAGATTTATTTTTTCCTGCAAGACGGCCTCAAAGCATTGTATTGTAGCTTCCATTATCTATTTTAATTATTAAACTCATTTTTTGTCTGTGCCTAATGAATGCTCCTCTCATCCACTCAAAGGTTGACTGGTAGGGATCCCTTAAAGAGTTCGCCTTTGTACATATATCTCAATGTTTGTCGATTGTGTTTGTTTACATATTTTTTACAATAAAGAGTTTACATAATATATACATTAATTCTATTTGTTTTCAGCCATGGCGTTACAACTGGACGCACATTCAGTGGGGTACTTGACGTACAGAGCGGGCGGGCAAGGCGGGTCCTCCATGTCCTCAATATACGTCCGAGACTCGGAGAAGTATCACACGAACACGGCGGTGCAGATCGGGAACCCCCACTCTTTCATATCGTTCAATATTATGAGGAAGCTGCCACAGCACGACTTGAAACTGCGGTTGGCATTGAAGTGAGTTGGCTTACTTAAGAGCATTTATACCTGCTGAGCTGGCTGAATGAAAATTAAAAATGTGGTCTGATAGAACTGTTCTTAATATAATGTGTCTACTCCAATAATTATTCGTGATAAATTTTTATATTCTTTTAAAACGAACAGATGTTTATAACGGTTTTTAAAGAAAATAAAAGTCTTATCACGCATAATTACTTCTTCTTCTCTTTTAAAATATGGCTTTTCTGTCCTAATGTATAGGACCTTTTCGCCAGTGTCAAAGTAAACTCTCTTTGAGAGGGACGTTGTACGGTGGTTGTAGTTTTTGCAACTTGATAGTAAAATTCCAGAAACCACGTGGACACAACTTGCGCATTAAAAAATGTCAGACACGAGAGAAATATAGAATTTTGTGATCACTGTTCACTGTTAATGTTAATCGCCGCATAAAACACTATCAAAATTATACTTCAACTAGCCAAAGAAACAGAAATAGCAAAATCAGATATTGTCTACATCCGCCATGTTCGAATGCTACAAATCGAATCTCCACGCATAATTATTGGAGTAGACGCATTAACTTATGTATTAAAAACAGTTCTATCAGACCACATTTTTAATTTCCATTCAATTTTTATGGAATAATCTAGAAAAACTAACAAAAATGGAATGTTGTCAGCTCAGCAGGTATAAACGCTCTTAAACCGCTACTAATAATAGTGAATAGGAATGCTACCGTTTCTATTTTGCTTTTTCGCATTTCCTGCTACCAAGTTCTCACTGTTTTTGAAGCACACGATCGCTATAACCCGTTTTTTGTGCAATAATCTCAAGCTTCTTGGGGAGGCGAAGTAGAAGGAAGTAGAAGGGGGTCTAACCTGGTTCGAATTTACTCCCCCTCGCGTGCTGGATCTCGTTGGACGCTTGCTTTTCTTCTTTGATTCTTCCACCCCAGGGTGTTTTATGCAGGATTTGTATCTTAATTTGCGAAGAAAACGTCGAAGGGAGCAGGCGCTTGAGCCAACGCGCCGCAGAGATGAAGGAATCTGTCGGTTTTTATATCCTACCCCCGGTTAGACCATAAAAAAGTTGGATAATAGGGTAAGGAAAAGGAGGGTAGAAATTTGATGTAGCGAGGGGATGAATCGGTACTTGCCACGTCTTTCTTTCAGACTGAGCTTGGAATCCCACCAATATTTATCATCATCATTCCCTATATACGTCCCACTACTGGGCACAGGCTTCCTCTCAGAATATAAGGGCTTGGGCCGCGGGCCCAGTGTGGATTGGGAACTTCACACACACACCATTGAATTGTTTCGCAGGTTGTGCAGTTTTTCTCAAGATGTTTTCCTTAAACGTAATTTAGCACATGAATTTCGAAAAACAGAGGTGAGAGCTGGGGTTTGAACCCACGATCCTCTGCTTGAGAGGCTATAGGTCAACCCACTAGGCCACCACGGCTTCACAACTAATATGTAAAGGGAGTACGTGTCTATGTTCGTTACTCCTTCGTGCCAAAACGGTTGAATAGATTTGGATGAAATTCGGTATGTAGATAGCTGGACGTCTGGAATAACACATATGCTACTTTTTATCCCGATATTCCCACGGGATTGGGATAAAATCTCGGAATTTCAACCGCTGGGCTTAAGAGTCATCAAATTAGGCACCGTTATTTTTAATGCAACGTCGATGGAAATCAAGATGTAATTTTTGGGACTTACCACTTGAATTTAGTGAAATCCCGGAATTTCAATTCAATTGTAATCAAATGACAGTTTTTTCATGTAAAATCTGTCATTTGATTGCAATCACGAGCGCCAGAAACGTTAGGCAATTCGGCCTCTGAATCTAATGGTTTACGTGTGCAAAGCGTGAGTGTTTACACTTAGTTATGTTATAGTTATAAGTAAAGTTTAATGTGGAACATATCTTCCTTTTATTAAAAATATTGTATCTCTTATTCTATTCTATTCTATTCAAAGCCGTACCCACGGCACTAAAATAGTGTTAAATAAATGGCATTTTTATATAGGCGCTTGCGACGCTTTCTTATCCTTTTATTATTATTTTTGTGTCTTGAACTTTTATTTTTAACTGTTTTATTAATTCAACTCGTGTAGGTATGTATGTTCATTATGTTGAAATTTCTTAATATTTTGAATATGTTACTCTGTGTTTTGGGTCAATCAAGTTTTTAGTGAGGCTGGTTGCCATGGTAACGTCTCCTGGATCACTCGTTAAACGTATGATTTTGTGTGGGTAGAGATCCACTAATAGTTAAGAGTTGAGACAGTTTTAAGGCAATTCCTTCGTGGCTCATCTTCTAAGCATGTTAGTAGTATATGTTGCAAACATTTTTCTAAGCAAGTGTATCCTGAGTTACGGGACAGAATAACTAGACTAAAAAGTTGAGTGACCCTTTTAACTAAATTATAGTGCTAATATTTTTTACTATAAAAGTGGATTTTATATATTTTTTTATGATAAAGTACGACGTGCTTGTTTTAATGTTGCTGCTTGGCGAAATATTGCTATCTCAAATTCGTATCTACTAAACTTATCATATCAACCGTTGAACTTCCATGGTTAGACTTAATAAAATCTATTGATGATGAATTAATATTTTTATTGACACATTTGTTACTTTAAATCATGGTGCGTGAACAGTGCTTGGCGTGTGATTGATCACTTCATTCAAATATGAAAGTGTTCAAAGCAATTAGCTTCAGCGAAACCCACTGCTCTGCTTACCGTTACTTAATATTTAGTAGTTTTAATTTATTTCACTATTGACGAGACTAATGAAATTGTAATAAAATGTATTATTTTCGCAGATTCGGTACGTTTGGTGCTATAGCTGAATACGGAGCCGAGAAGAAAGTTTCTAAGAACAGCAGCGTTTCCGCTGCCGTCATGTTGGGCGTACCGAGTGGCGTCATGCTCAAATTGAAGTAAGTGTTCTAGAAAACTATTTGGGCAAGCCCCCGGTGCCGCACGCCGTCGGTCTGATTTTGTTCATGTACAACCACGTACAGTACCCGGCCATAAACATTGCACATCGGTCTTTGGAATGAGACTCGGCTAAGTTCGGTATCGTAGAGCGTTGTCACGTTGTCACACACTCGTGACGTTTGTCAGTCGTTCGTTGTATAGTCAGCATCAAAAGTAGCTAAACACTTTCGTACTTTGTCGTTTTACAGCCACGTACTAAACGCCATGCAATATTGTCAATGTGTCAAAGCGACAGAGTAAAAAAGTGATCCGCTACTTTTGACGCTGACTGTACAGGTGCATTAGAGTGCGGACGCATTTAGATGAAAATATGTGCGTGCGTGCGTGCGTGCGTGCGTGCGTGCGTGCGTGCGTGTGTGTGTAAACCCTCATTTAGCAGAGAGATCCGACATGTACTATGACGACCACAGAAAGTGCACAGCAAAGCAAAGGAATGCAAACTTCATTGATGATTTTTATCTATTCTATTGATACGAGCGCTGCTTGAGAAGTCGTTTTAAAAAGTCGAAAAAAAAGGTTTTTTTTTTACAAATCAAATTGTATTTTCAAACATCGAGTTTCCAATTTTTATATTCTCTCCCAAAAAGAATCTATTTGTCGAGGTCTATCTGTCCTCCAAGTTATCTTTTTAAGTTTGGGAATCAGTAGTAACTTCGATTGGGCGACCAGAGTGTGGAGCATAAGATGTGCTTTGAGCGGCCACGTTTAAAATAATTTATCCAGTTACAAATAGTCTGTAACGAACGTTGGTGCAGTGGTGCCAAGAACATAATCAAGATCAGATTTTATAGTGGAAGCGCTACAACCCTTCATAAAAAGTGTTTTATGATCGCTCCCCGAATGGGCCCCAAGCTGTGATGTGTTTGCGAGTAGTTGGTTAAGCTGGTGTGATGAATGTCTGAAGTTCTGCGAGAAGATGGATGGTACGACCTTCCTCTGTTAAATTGTAATTACTTTTATTGTATTTGTTGCATAATGTATTATTTGTGTAAAACCGTATATAAATTTCACAGTGTTTTGGTGAAACTATAATGCTGTGAAACTTTTATATGAATTAAATAAATGAAAAAAATAAAAAAATTACTTTACGAAATTCTGATTTTTTTCATGGTTGTGAAAAATTTAGAAGTGATCACAGTCAAGCAACTGTAAAATGACAATTTCTATTTTTTTAGCTGTTTTTTTTTTACAGTATTCTTGGGAAAGACTGCCTGCTAATGTTAATGCGATTGAAAAAAAAAGGGTTTTAGAAATAGTTTTTATTTTTACTTCTTTAATTTTACTATCCAGTTTTGTATCATGTTAAGTTATTTAAAATGAAATTATATTCCAGATGGACGTGTTCATCCCAAACTGTAGTGGTACCTATCCACCTCTGCGAAGAGGTGATGCCGTCTCCGGTGTTCTACGCGACAGTAGTACCGATGGTGTCCTGGTTGATACTCAAGAAGCTGATTCTGGATCCGATAGCGAGGGAGCGGCAAGACAGGGAGCGGCAGAGATCTATGGAGGCTAACTTTGAGAGGTATACTGATTGTGTTAACCCATTGATTGTTTGGCTCATACTAGAATGTGTCAATTATTTTTTCGAGTATATAAAATTTTGTCACAGTGTTTCTAACTAAACTTCTCCGAAACGGCTTGACCGATTTTTATTAAATTTTTTGCGTACTCGTATATTCGGTACATCTGAGAATAGGAGGTAAACTATTTTTCATACTTCTACGTGGTCAGCTAGTAGATAAATAAATATCACGGGCACTTGACACCAATTGACCTAGTCCCAAAGTAAGCAAAGCTTATTATTATTTTTAATATGATTTTATTATTATTAAACATAATTTATTAGATAGATGCATACATAAATACATGTTAAACACCCAAGACTCGAGGACGATCATTCTTATTATACAAATATCTGCCTCGACCGGGTATCGAAACCGGGACATCCAGCTTCGTAGTCAGGTTCTCTAACTACTCGGCTATCCAGTCATCCAAACTGCTAGGCTATCCAGTCTTCGATCTATGTAAACCTAGCCTTAACAAGACCGCATAACAAACACATTTGTAATCTACAACACTAATTCTACCTACCCTCACTGCAACCGATAGAGTGAAGGTTTTCACAGAGGCGAAATATCGCTAGATGGCGTTACTATCGTAAGGTCCGTTTGACGTTTGCTTGCGATTGGCTCCTTTAGTTATTTAACCAATCACGAGCAAACGTCCAAAGAATTGCGAAACTAAAGTGGCAGTGGGGCGGGGCACATTGCTCGCAGGACGGATGGCTGATGGGGCCAGAAGGTTCTCGAATGGCGTCCGCGGACCGGGAGACGAGCTGTCGGTAGGCCTCCAACAAGATGGAGCGACGACCTGGTTAAGATCGCAGGATCGCGGTGGATGCGGAAAGCACAAGGCCGGTCTGAGTGGAGAGCCTTGGGGGAGGCCTATGTCCAGCAGTGGACGTCTTTCGGCTGACATGATGATGATGATGATGATGAGCAAACGTCAAACGGACCTCACGACACTAACGCCATCTAGCTATTTTGCGCCTCTGTGAAAGCCCTCGTTCGTCAAAGATATGATGTCATCATTACAGAAATTGTCCGTTGAAAATTGAAGGATTGTAAATCACTGTTCCCATAACTTGCTTGTTTTTAAATTGGCACATGATCTTCCGTGCGCGATTCCGACTCGCACTTGGCCGTTATTCTTTAACGTATGTTTACTGTTTTCAAACAGGCTGCAGGAAATGCAGCGGCAAGCGCGAGCGACGGTGGAGCTGATGCGGGAGACGTATTCTAGGATCCGCAGCGACGAGGAGAAGAAGAAGGGCTTAGTTATCTTAAGGGCTGTGTACGGGAAGCTGCCAGCAGGTACCTAACCGAGACCTTATAACAGTATAGTCGCCATTAGATACAGATGCAGTGCGTAATTGTTTTCTGTCCATCGTATTTTATCGGAAAAGTTTGTATGTAGTACTCTCAGTTTCAGTATCAATCGTTTAGCATAACTGCCTGCCTGATAATTTAATAGTACATTACTGCCGAGGCCGGGAAAAAGCAATTCGTGGATGAGTCGATTTTGATTGATGAAGCGTAGCTGAGTCCATCAATAAATACGAATCCACGAATCGGCATTTCCGCTGAGGCATGTAAATATATAGTGCTTTTCTCCAATAATGCAAGGAAATAAAGCAAAATTGTTAAAATATTAAATTGAATGCTTGGGTATGGTTTTAAAATTTTTGCCCTTATACTTTCCAGCGATACTTGCTTTTTTATTTATTTATAAAATACACGATACGACTCATAATACTTGATTAGAAATAATAATAATAATGTAATTAAAGAAATGATTTATATCAATAAAATATATAAAGTTAAATGAAAATGAAGCTTTGTATCACTAAATTACGGTTTAAAATGCTACTACTGAACGCTTTTTAGTTAATTCAGCCATTTTCTTTTGTTACCAGTTTTTCGGTTTCATTGTGTTCAAGACATTTTTAAGGACGCTGTTTCTTCTTAAATTAATTCTTAGACTAGGACTTAAAAAGGTAGAAGGAATTTGATCGTCAGGCTGTTTAGATTAACTTACCGTAGTCAAAAGGTGAATTTAAAGAGTTAAAAAATGTATGGTAATGGTTTATTTTTTACTTTTGACAGTCTATAAGGAAGAACTTCGTGTACTATGTTTGCGACAGTTAGGCGGATATTTCCAAGCACATTGGATAAAATAATAATAATATCGTTGCAGGCGCGTCGAGTCACGAGGTGGAAGCGGAGCCGACGGGCGACGGCGTATCTCCGGACTCGCCGTCGCCGTACACCGAGGCTATTGACGTCACTATCCCCGTGCAGTGCCTCGTCAAAGACTCGCGACTGGAACTGCTAGAAGCAAGCAAGGTGACTATTGATATCTTCTGTTAAACCTGTCGCGCGACCAACGACTTTTTTGGGTAATTTTGGACTAGTACCCTATTGCCTATTTGCAGGTGGTAGGACCTTGTGCAAGGTCCGCCCGGATTGCTACCACCATCTTGCTCGCTAATCCTGCCGTGAAACAGCAGTGCTTGCACTGTTGTGTTTCGGCGTGGAGAGTAAGACAGCCGGTGAAATTACTGGCACTTGAGGTATCCCATCTTAGGCCTCTAGGTTGGCAACGCATCTGCAATCCCCCTGGTGTTGCAGGTGTCTATGGGCGGTGGTGATCTCTTATCATCAGGAGACCCACTTGCTCGTTTGCCATCCAGTTGAATAAAAAAAAAATGTTAAAGGGTGATCGAAACTAGTAACAAAAATTGACTAATCACGAGTACTTAGGTACGCGCCACTGTTAGGCGTTCGACGGGTTAACGCATTCACTGCCACCGACGCACATATGTGTTTTCGGAACTTCGCCCAGTGCCGCTGTCATAATTATTCATACATTTTGAATCACATGTGCGTCGGTGGCACCTGTGGAAGTCAGGTGGCAGGGAATGCGTTATCCCACGAATATTATAGCGAAAGTTTGTAAGTGAACTGAACTAAAACGATAACTTTGCTCGCCCGCGACCTTATGATAGCTACGTTTATGCAAGATGTGCCTGTATATGCAGTTTTTCCACCTCCACCACGGTTCTTAGTATTATCTATGGTAGACGACTCGAAAAAAGTGACAACAGGGTGGCTACCACGAAATTCGAAAATCGAAGTACCTATCGTTTTCCTGACGCTTATATTATTTAATACGAGAGTGAGAGGGACGGTACAGTCAAGTGCAAAGATATCGACACGTCCAAAGTGACATAAATATGTATACACGACTTTATGCACTTAACATTAAGGTCGTGTATAAATATTTTTGTAACTTTTTCCGTGTCGATTGTATCTTTGCACTTGACTGTACGATATGAACTTCGATTTTCGAAATTTGTAGTAGCTCCCTGTATGGGCGGGTAGGGTAGCCATTATTTTATTTTATTCAGTTGTTTTTTGAACACAAGATAATTTGTGAAGTGTTTGGACACAAGATAATTTAATTTTTTGCATTTTTTCCTCGCAACGTGATGAAAATCATTGTGTGTATCACGGGCCGTAAGGGATTACAAACTCGAGTAATTAAAAGCCCTCCGCCTCCGGCGTCGGGCTTCGAATAGACTCGTTAGTAATCCCCTTCTTTCTTACGCCCTTAATGCACAATGTACTATATTTGATCTGTTTTGTCCTCAGGCTGACCTGGCAGGCTTCTTCGACCCCTGCGTGGGTGAAGACAAACACTTGACCATACAATACAACTTTCACAAGAACCTGCATTGTTGCACTGTCGCCGACAGCCAAGCCGTCGTCCTGCCTCGCAACAGTAAGTGACACTTGCTGCGGTGCAGTGCATAATATTTTCAACCGACTAAAAAAAGGAGGAGGTTTTCAATTCGTGTGTTTTTTTTTGTGGGTTTGTTACGCGATAACGCCGCCAATTTGTGGGCCGAATTTCAAAATTCTTTTTTTTTGTCTCCAAGTCGACGACTGGCAAGAGGCTGCGTACGATCGGGACAGATGGCGTGCTCTCGTTTCGGAGGCCAAGACCCTCTTTGGGTCCCTGAGCCAAATTAGTTAGTTAGTTTTTTTTGTTCTAAAGGACGTACTTCCGAGGTTGGTTCCATTGTTTCTCTGTCAGCCTTCGAATTTTAAAAGCACACCTATAGTGATTTTGGCATTTTTAACACGAATTCAAGTATTTACATTCAGAAAGTATCATTTGGTGAACTGGACATGTGACCTTTATTCACTAGATCTATAATATATTTAGTTTAGGAACAAATTGTAAGTTTAACAAAAGCTTGTGATATTTTAAACTGAAACTGACGGGTATTTACGTTATAAACGGGCGTACCCAAGTCGACGGAGGTAGCAACGTTAATTGTTTTTATAATTAGCTTACCGGTTAAAGCGTGATTCACGTTGTTAACTATCTAACTTAATCAACAATTGGGTGATTAAGGGTTGCCTCTTAAGGCTCCGTTTCCACCAGAGCTGTGCGAGGAATGTGTTTTTCATGATCATGAACCAATAGAAACTCTTCATTTACCTCGCCTCGCTCCGCTCAGCTGTTTCCACTAGAGATGTGCTGTGCGAGGATAGGTAAAATAAGCGTTATTTATTTATACACTTGCTTTTGCCCACAGCTTCGCTTGCGCAGAATTGGTATATAGTATATATAGCTTAAACCTTTTCGATCCCACAGGAATCACACATTATTGCGGGATAAAAAGTAGCCTATATGTTAATCCAGGGTATATATTACCTGTATGCCAAATTTCATGCAAACCCGTTCAGTAGTTTTTGCGCACACCTTTGGTGGAAATGCAGCCTTACCGTACAGCTGGTCCCAACCGGTTGCCTTAATGAGTCGTGTCATAAGTTATTATTAGAGATAAAGGCTAGGTTCTTTATCTTCACAAAGAATGTGTAATGTTTGTGGTTATTAACTTGCCCACATACATTGAGGGAACAATGCAAGTAAACCTACTTTCCACATCTCATGGTCGTAAATTTCGTATTTATGTTGGATCTAGGCATAAAAAGACTTAATGCTCTTGTGCAGTGATGGGCAAAGTACGGCCAGCCGACGTACCTTCGAAATTAATAATACCCATATGGCCCGTAATAAATAATATTATTTTGATCGCCTTGTTCTTAATATAAAATAGAATAAGTAATAAATGCACGAGTAAAGGAGTCGGCTAGACTAGTCGTGCAATAGAAAGTAGAGGTGACGTGATTAAAAAATACAAAACAAAATATTTTTTAGTTTAATTCTGGCCCTCCTCTAAAATATGTCACTTTTTGGCCCCCTATCAAGAAAGTTTGCCCACCACTGCTCAAGTGCATAAAGTTAAACCTTCAAAAGAGCAAGGCAATCAGGCAGCAAGAATAATAGAAGTTTATAAAATAAAGTTGTATTTTTTTTATAATTCGATTTTTATATTGATAATGATAAATTAATAGAACTAGACAATTCTAATAAGTTCTTATCGAAAAAGCAATGCATAAAAATTTAAGGGTATATAGACGTTTATTTGCGTTCCAGAGACTATCCTGGCCGGCCACCGGAATTTCACTACAGATTGTATTGTATTATCACCGGACTTACATAAGTTTTTATGCCAAATTTTAAATCAATCTGACTACTGGAAAAGGGCCAAAATTAGGGCAAGATTCGACCCACACATACATAACTACATACATACATTGCAAGTTAAATAAAAGCTTGTAATAAAATACACACATTATATAGATTTTTATGTAAAGATCAAGATCTAATTACATAATTATAGCATTTTTGTATGTATACGCAATTAAATCTCACAAGCTTTGACGATGGAAATAAGAAATAAGATATGTTTATTGTTAAAAACCGTGTATGGTTGTGGTAATATACTCGGCGGCACAAAATTTGCCCACCTCTACATACAAAGTTGCCTATTACTGCATACATTTGAGGACCAGATTTTTTGCCGATCAGTATATTGTTATGATTCATAAGTTTCGACAATTTGCTGAGTTTGGACAGTTTCTTTCACAAATGTATTCTTTCCAGATCACCGGATAAAGAACAGATCCTGAAAATTAAAGTCGGGGCACAAGTTGAAGCTTCGAGATGAGAGCGTCCGACGCACCGCGTCCTATGTGAAGTAATTGTATAGACTTACTTTTGAGCTCTAACAAAATCCAGAAATATTCAGATAGACTAGTCTAGTCTAGGCTGGCTCAAGCTTGGACTAACGAGTCATAGGAAAAGTCTATGATATAGAGGCTTTTCCGTATTATTTGCTATGTGGTTAACCTGACACGCTTACCTTTCTAATTAGTACAGTACGAAAGAGCTATACTGAGCGACAGACGGTTGTTTGCATTAAAATTATGTCTTATGCCTTAAGGGATATGAAGTAGCTTAACTTATTTTTTAATCGGTTTTTGTGTAAAACCAACTTGCTACTCTGTGACCAAAAAGCAAGTTAGTTATTTTATTTGGCCGGTGGTATCAAGGTAACTAGATATATCTTAGGACTATAATCACAACTACTGTTTATTGCTAAAATTACGCCAAATTACTCGACGTTTCGACCACATTGCCGGTAAATAGTTAGATTTCTGGGTAAAAATAATATTCTATTTAGTCCACCTGGTTAAAGTTTGGGAGTGGCGGTCTGTGAGACTGTGACGTCAATCCTTAGTAAGAAGTGTACCGTTAGGTCGGGGTACTTTGTCCCCGAAGGGTAACTTTGGCCCTTGAGATTAACTCGGTCCTGAGGCCGTATTGCCCTACGTTTCTGATGTTCGCGATCGCAATCAAACGGCAGGTTTCTCATAAAAAAGACTGTCATTTGATTGCGATATGGCCTTTGGTTTTATTTTTGCTTTGAGAATATGGCTCTTTGCCATGCGGTTGGTGTTAATTGATCGATCACGTTTTTATGTTTTTAGTTTACGTTTTATTTTTATGTGGGCCAAAGTAACCCTCTAATGGGTCAAAGTACCCCGACCTTACGGCACTAAGGAGTGAGACTTCACTCTAACTGGCATCTTTATAATTTTTGGTTTACTCGGCAAAAGAAAAATACATATCCGATGTTTTTTGAAAATCTAAACAACGGACTCATTATATATCTTTAAGAATCCTGCCTATTTTAGCAAATAAGTAGTAGTCGTGGATAAATCCTGAGATTTTGAGTGAGAAACGTGAAAATATAAAACATTATATGGCATCAATGTAAATAATTGGTTTTCATTTCCAACATTCCGTTTTCGTTACCCATACGTGCGAATAGTTGTGCTGACTTTTATGTAGTTTCAAAATGTATCTTTAAATGATCAATCTATTTAATAAAGGTTGCTATGTGAAGTTGCGAATGATATGACATCGTGTAAGATATTTTTCTACTGTTACCGTTCGATGTTTTCGAAAGTGTTTTGTCGATTAGCTCCGGAATTTGACAGTTAGTGACTTGTGTATCGCATGCCGCTCGTTGTTTCTCCCTCTTACCATGCTAGTAAGAAGAGTATAGAGTTAGTAACAAAGCCAGTAGTGGCTACTAGTGCTGGCTACAGGATGACAAACATACCTAACGCGTTTAAACTTTGTTTCTTAGTGTTGTAATACTCTAAAGCAAATGTTAAAAAAAATATTTATTCCATTTTTTTTACTATAGATTTTCTTATACCCTAGTTATTCAACACCGTGCACATTGCGACACGGTTTCGATAAATATTTACAATTTGATATTTTTCTGGATTTTGACATAGACGTTATTGTGATTCTAGTAGTTGTTGATATTTAATTTTGATTCAGTGCTGGCGTGCCGTTGGGACCTTAACAATTGTTTTTGTAGTTAATATAATTTAACAGCTTCGATAGCTGCAGTAAGAAAAGTGAACCTAAAAAGTATGTAATTAGTAACACAGACTGCCATTAAGTAAAGTCTGTCGGTTTAGGTAATTGTCCAATTGTAAATAAAGCAAGCCACAATCAAGTCCCAGTCCATCGCTTATCACTATGCCCGGTGTATTTACCGATGTTTTGAGTTGTATCGTTTAATTATAATTTATTCATTGCCCTACGTTAACTGTAGAACTGGAACTATAAGTACTTATAGCTCATGATGCTACATGTGCACTAAAATATACATACAACGTGTTATTTTTGACTTCCGTTAACTTTAAGGGAACATTCAACAAATCAATTTCTCCGCGACACTAGTGGCCTAACTCTTACTATTATTAAAAGATTATCAAGAACTAAGGAAATTAACTATACGCAGTAAAACAGTGCAAATTTTTTATTTTGTGGCGTTTTTTTATGTTCAATTACTAAAGTGTTTTTTATTCACATAATTAGCAAAAAAGTTTAAAACAAAGAGGTTTTTGAAGTATTTTATGTGCCACATCAATGTTAGTCGTCAACTTTGTCAATTTTAGAATTTGACCTTTAAAAATAACTGTTAAGTTATATTATGTTTAAAAAGAAATAATTTAACCAAAAATTTTTTTTACACAAAAGTTAAAGTTACCAGAGAGTTTCAATTCAAAAACAGAGCCGTCTGTCGATGTTAGCGGAAATCGAGAAAAACACAGTGTATTATGCTGGTCTGACGAACAACAGATCTTACATTTAAGTATTTAGTAGCAGCTCATAAATACTATAGATTTTATTTGTTTGTGTGTTTTATCGCACCCGATCGGATCAGTTATAAAAGCAGAACGCAGTCGGGCAATGGGTAGTGCGAATACAGCCTGTCAATTGCACTAACCAACAACGTTAAACTATACTTGTTCTAGATAACGAGTTATTACTGAGAGAACAATGCTGCACGTGATTGGCTAGAGATGCTGCGTCAAAGCCGTTGATTGGTTGAAGTTCTCTCAATAGTAGCTTGTGCAGTCAAGAGCAAAGATATCGACACGGCCAAAGTTACAAATATATGTATACACGTCCTTAAATTTAAGTGCATAAAGTCGTGTATTTGTAACTTTGGCCGTGTCGATATCTTTGCACTTGACTGTACATTACGATACAGCGGACAGTATCGAAATAAAAATGACGTATTTTTATAAAATCAGCTGTTTTGCATTTAGGTTGAGTACTGAGTAAAAGCACAAAATAATACAAACCTGAATAACTAACTATAACTGAATATACTTTACTGCGATGTTTTCATTGCCTTTACGAAATTGAAAATGTAAGATAGGAGTGTAGTGTTCTGTCTCACTCCGAAGAATAGCTGTATCTCTACGGCCGGACGTACCGAGTATTTCTCAAAAGGTTGTCCTCAAGAAATCAGTTTTGTCAAGAAATTATTAACACTAAGGACGAGATCGTAAAGCATAAACTGCATAAAACATCGAAAGTTTCTTGACGTCAGGAAAACGTCTCGAAATCTTGTGAGGAAAAAAGCGTAATTTTGTAACTACATCGAAACTTTCTATTGGGTCCAACAACAAAGATTATCTGACTTTTTATCACCTTTACCACTAGGTTTTGTATATATTTAAACACAATTTTACTTATTTTTTGTGTTGAAATAGCGTCAGGAAATATATATTTTTATTTTTATAAGTGGACAACTGAAATTGGACTACTTTTTGAGAAATAGCAATCAAACAATGGCACAATAAGAATGCCAAATGGTAACAATATTGACCAGGGCAATGTAAACTAATCTTATTCAAAGGTCGATAATGTTCAAATATTGTGTTATATAGAAGAGAGTTTTATCATTGTGTAAATTATTTCGACTGTAAACACAAACGTAATATATACCTATATAAATAGTTGTAATCTTTCCGACCTTTCTTATTGTTTTGAAACCTTATTAATTACTTATATAAATAATTCTCATCGGCTACAATTTTTTTTCTGTTCTTATGATTATTTAATTAATTACTTAATATTATACGAGTTATTTTTGATTTCTGTTGGCTTTATGGGAACATACTACAGAGCAAATAAACTTATTTCTCCCGCGGACACTAGTGGCCTAACTCTTAATTGTTTAAAAATAATTAAGAACTAATTATGCGCATTAAAACGAGAGTTCTTATTTGCGACGCTTTTTTATAGACCGTAATGAGAGTATTTTTGAAGCTTACATATTATTTAGCAAAACGAGGTTTATTTTCTGACCTTCTTTTGCTAAATATGTATGAGGATTTTTGATGTCTCACTTTGTCTCACGTCGATATCACTAGTCACGTTTGTAAAATTTTAACAATGACCGGACTCTCATTGAGTGGGCGTTTTCAAAAAAAGTGTACACTTTTTTTTTTTTTAAATTTTGGATAAAGTATGGTTTTTCCTACTCAGAATCTAAAGCACAATCGATTCCTATCGTTTAAAAAAAATCGTTCGTTCATATAAAATTGTATGAGTCAGTTTTGTCACCCCCATACAGTGTATGAAAAAAACGTCGCAAAATTGTCATTCTTTTAAATTATAGGAATCGATTGTGCTCTTGAGTATGAAAAACCATAATTTTTCCAAAATTAAAAAAAAAGAAAGGGTACACTTTTTTTTGATAACGCCCAAGTATATTTTTTTTTAATTTGGCTAGTAAAATAATTACTAGGTAGTTTCTATTAATGTACTGAACTGAGCCATCTGTCGAAGTTAACGGAAATCAAGAAAAACTCGGTGTAGGTCACAGAAAAATTACTTATGGTCGTTTTGGTGTCCAGTGCCTACCTTAGTTCTATTTTTACATTGAAAATAAAATAAAACTAAACGTATCTATTAAACGAAATTCATCAAATTGCATTCCTACTTTGGGAATTCGTGCACGAAAAGATACTTTCAATGTGTTATGTTACGTCATCTACGTAGTTAGATTATATTATACAAAGTTACACCTCTTATGTAGACATTCAAGAAACAGCCAGCAAATTTAGGACTAGTATTTTTGTTTAGCTTAATAAATTTTATGATAGAACAAGGCGATGCATGTAATTTCGAATAATTGTTTGTGTAGTGGGTTACGAAGTTAAATTTGTTGAATGTTTTATTCAAAAGACACTGTATTATAATTTATACTCATGACATGACCATCATATTATTATAGGGTCTGCGGTAACTGACGCGGTTTGCACGGGTGTGGATGTGGAATAAATAGTGTGAGTAACGGCCACAGAATAAGTAATACATAGTACAAGTACAGAAGCTTCTCATCCTTACAAAAGCGATCTTTTGGTGCTTTAGGCTTAAGAATCGTGCCTACTTTAATCTTCTCTGTCTATCGCTTAACTCGTATTCACTCGCCCGCGGCACGTGTAGTACTAGGGTTGCTACGCTCAAAATATACTAGTGAATGTTAGAAATGTTTCTAGCTCATCAGATGCGGTTTGAGTATAGTTACACAATTAACAATAAAATTAACGTTGCTTTTGTGATAGCAACCACATTGTATTTGAATTCGCGCGCGCTCACACAAACACACACACACACACACACACACACACACACGTCACGCGGGCGGTCTGAGGCAGTGCGAGGCAACCACTCAATAGCCTCTTCTAAGGGGCTCCAGAAATCTACTTGTAGCGGAGAACGTAATCGCGGAGTGAGCTGCGCCTGGTGCGACGGATTTTATATGTACCCGCACCCGCAGGCATTGGCCCGCTCCGTGCACTCGCGCTGGCTAGCGTAGGCCCTTATACATATTTTGTTGACCGTACTTACAGTAGAGTATTTCGATTTAAAAACAAAATGTCAATCATCAAGCCTTTTTTCCGACCGCAAATATGTTAGAAAGAGCAAAAGAACAGGTATTCCGATCTCACTCTAACATAAGCGCGATCGGAGTTTCGATCCGACCATATGTAGAAACCTGGTAGTGTGAACCTGGTGAACTGTACAGTCGACTTCATAAACTTGTAAGCAAATATTTAATCAAAAATATCTAAACACGACTATTGTTAACGGCGTTCAGATGTTTTTGATAAAAATTTTGCGCACAAGTTTATCAACTCGACTGTACGATGTGTAGGTACCATACAAATTAAAGTATTTGTTATACGTGAACGAATGTTAAGGGGAATATTTTGTTTGTATTTTCTTGCCGAACAGATGCTTTATTCCCTTTCCCAGCTATCAAAGTCTGGTTTATTTGACTCTGTTTTGAGGCCTTATTGGCAGTTTTAAGGCCTTATTTCTGTCGCACGGTATAGGATGAGGTCAGAAAGAGATGTCGAATGCGATCGCGGGAGCTCGGGCATTAGACAAGACGGCTGCAGAGGGTTTTCGCATACAAAAATTGTCATTTGGTTGTGATCGCGTGTGTCAGAAACATTACGCAATAGACCCTCAGGTTTTGGCAGTCGAACTCGAGCAGCGATACTTTTATAGACTGAGTTGGGAAAATGGATACATAAACTTTATAGCCAGATAATAATACGCCTCGCGCTTTTAGATCGTTTCCCATTTCTAATCCACTTACTGTTAGTTCTGAGGGTTTCCCCTAAACTTAACCATAGTGTATACCATAGCACTGATGGTACGGTGGTCAGCATTATCTTTAGACACTAAATTACTATATTGTATATCAATTTGATTTGGTTGCGAATGTACATACAAGCTGTATACAGAGTTGTAGTGTATTCAATTCAGTTTACTTTGTTGGCTGTAAAATTATACCTGAAAAATGACAGTCGTGTCTCAGTTATTTGTTGGAAGGTATGGGTGTTGTCCAACGCGGCTCGAATATTTTGTGTTGACCTGAAATATTTGAGAAGCGGTAAAGTTTAAAAAAATGTTGTATTCATGGATCAAATTGGAAAACAATTTAAATATATCATAGACATTTACTGTAGTTTGTTTTATTTCAAACTGTCGTTAATTAAGACATGTTGCTTGATAGAATCTATATAACTGCAGCTAATTATATAGACTGCTTAAATCATAATCCTTCTTTTTTGCTTTGCCGCTGTCGGGTAAAAAGGAATTAATCTGCGGCACTTTTTATTTAACTACTACATTAAACGAGATTGAGCGCTTTGTCTTAATTTAAAAAATTCAAAAACCCGCCTGCGAAATATACCTTACAGTTGTTAAAGTAAAATGAACTAAAAAGATCCATGGTAGTCCTTCAAATGTGTTAAGTTAACCGTTTGTGTTTTGTCTTGTATTGATTTCTTTCATTCAATTCTGTTAGCTTATGATTATTTAAATTTTTTCGTCTTGTTTCGATCTTTTTAGTTCATTTTACCTTAACAACTGTTAGGTAATTTTGCAGTCGGTTTTTTTTTATTATTTTTATTTACTTTTTTTCAGTTAAGCTATTTACTAGTTCCGTTAACAATTTCATTTCAAAAGCACGGATTCATGAAATTATCAACGACTTGTGAGCTAACGAAATAAATGCGTCGGTTCGATACGATTTTCTGATAACTATAGGACCAAGCCTAAATTATGAGTTGGGTAATAATTATTCGAGTGTTTTAACCGCCTCATTTTTCTGATCACATTTTTTACGAATTGGCTGTAGATTTTGATGTCGTTTTCGTTTTTTTTTAGTAACCTAAATTCGCCGGGGAGTGGTTGTCTTTTGTCATTCGTGTCCGGTATTACCTCGGAAGCGTTAGTTGTAGTGGTCTTTAGGTAGTTTGTTGGGCTGTAATTGCTTGGTCTGTCAGATCCTTCGACTGAATCACCACTTTTGATTTATTATTTACCTAATTGATTCGTAAATCACATTTTAAATAAAATAAATAAATAATAAAAAACATTTATTGCCCATAGAAAATACATATTTGTGAGAAGGTACATACATGCTCAGCTACATATGTGGCAAAAGGTTCAGGCTCAGCATGTGCGGTGAGGACTATGCGTCACCGCGCTGATTTTCAGCCTGCACCTCTACACAGCGTACAGACATTACACGACACGGGTAGGACTTTACTATTATTATTATATTATTATGTTATTTATTATTTATTTTGTTTTGTTGGCATACCTACACTAGATAGGTAACACATACAAAAACCGGCCAAGAGCATATCGGACACGCCCAGGATAGGGTTCCGTAGCCGTCAAAATCAAAGTATCCATATTAAACTAGTAATATTTTCTAAGGATTTTGTATTTTGTACGGCATATCCAAAATAAGCCGAAAGGAAAAGCGGAAGGAAGCCGTGGTGGCAGAGTGGTTTGACCTATGGCCTCTCAAGCAGAGGTTCGTGGGTTCAAACCCTGGCTCGCACCTCTGAGTTTTTCGAATTTCATGTGCGGAATTATATTTGAAATTTACCACGAGCTTTACGGTGAAGGAAGCGCGAAGCAATTCAATGGTGTGTGTGAAGTTCCCAAACCGCACTGGGCCCGCGTGGGAACTACTGCCCAAGCCCTCTCATTCTGAGGGGAGGCCTGTGCCCTGCAGTGGGACGTATATAGGCTGGGATGATGATGATCCAAAGTAAGTATATTTTACAAGTTAGGGTGCTACTATATAGTATTGTTACGGCGGTGGGTTAGGTGGTAAACTTTGATCGTGTTTTTCCGTAGCTTGGAGGCGTTTTCAGCCGGCTGAAATACTGTTTCAGGCCGTTTCAGAGGAGGCTCTATCACATATTAGTTTATCAAAATTTCACCCAAGTTGCCGTCGTTTTCAGGCGCCTGAAACATGTTTTCAGTCCGTTTCAGGCCACCCTCTGTCCGATGACGCCATAACCTGAAAACCGTTTTCAGGACCCCTTATGAGCCCCTGAAGTACATTTCAGTATATGACGAAATTTTCAATAAGAGTGAAAGAGATAGCACGATTAGAAAGAGACAGCTATACTGAGAACATTCTAGAAGGTGTGTGACTATATGTGTAAGAGAGACAGACAGATCACCCTATTTCCGGAATATTCTAGTAACTGTGTGAGAGAGATAGCACATGAAAGAGACAAGACACTACTCGTTTCAGGAACATTCGAGATGTAGGTATGACGTCCTGGCTGGACTGTTCTGGAACTTTGTAGACCGATTCACTGGGGGTATATAAGCCGGGCGAGCTTGCGTTGCGGTGCAGGAGAGTTTCGAATGCGATACCGAGAGATAAACATCAAAGAGAATCAAAGCGACTAGTAAGTGACTTTTAGAGTGCGAAATTTCTGTAAAGTGTTTTTAAGTGTTTTGTAAAGTTAAGTACTTAACAGTGTGAAAATAAATCCTACTCTTATTCATCGGTGTAAAAAGTGCTTTTCAATCACGAACCCACCCCACGAACGTAACACTATTAAACTACTAAGAATTCTCAAGCAAACTCAGCCTACTTTTCTTTGTTAATTTGATAATTTTACTATCATAGGAATTTTCTGAAAAAAAAATGTAATCATACAGTTTAGCTTTTAGAGGGGGAGGGACGCTAGATTTCAACAAATATTTGTTCTTCAATATTTAATAATGATTTTAAAAGACCTGTCCAACGATTCCTCACACTATAATCTTAGACGAGAAATAAAATATCCCCCCACTTTACGTCTGTGGGAGGTACCCTAAAAATGTTTTTTTCATATTTAATTTTACCACTTTGTTGGCATAATTGCTAAATATATCCATGCAAAATTACAGCTTTCTAGCACTAATAGTCTTCTTTTCAGTTTTTAATGTTTTGTAGTAACATTATAACGTATATTATTTACTATATAACAGTCATGAAATAATTTTTTGAGATCTTTAAGATGAGCTCTTGATTTTGATACCCATATTGGGAAAAAAAAATTGTTGACCCCCAATATTTGCATCTCACATCCGCCATGTTTAATTTTTTTTAACGTCACCTATCTAAGGACACTTGGGTTGTCGGGACGATTCTAATGATACCTTAATTGTCTAAATCCGTCCAGCGGTTTAAGAGATATGCGGTAATAAAGAATATTACATACAAGATACGTGCGAAAAACGATACTACTCCTTGCAGTCGGGTAAAAAGCTAACTCAATGGTGTACTTTGAGGTTTAAAAAAGTCAAATAAATGTAAAAAATGTTAATTAAACTACGAAAAATCTGGAAGTAATCATATGACCGTATTTATAAGTCTGGAGACCCTATAACTAAGGGAAAAGTGTATTATCTAGAGGTGGAAACGCAACCTTCTATTATTTATAGTTATCTAATACCTTTTAACGAGCAATTCTTGTATATATGTATATATTAAATATATTTCGGGGATCTCGAAAACGGCTCCAACGATTTTGATGAAATTTGGTATACTTGTAGGTTTTCGAGGATGAAAAATCGATCTAGTTTGGTCTTTGGGAAAACGCTTATTAACGAGTAGCCTGAGCAAAGCTCGGTTACCCAGGTAGGTAGTTATTATTTCCAAATTCTATAAGCACGTATGTGTTACCTAATACCGATGCGATGTTTCATTTATACTTATTTATCACATGGGATTCCTTTAAAGTACGCACACACGAGTGCTACGAAGATGGACATAGCGATTGTTTAAATCCTTAGCTAATTTCTCCCGCTCGAGCATACACGTTTCGCACTGGGGTTGCCAGACCGATGAGATTTCCGGTACTTGCAAGTAAAAATAGTCTTTGGTACAATGAGATGGGTAGGTACAAATAATACAATTACTAAGTGAACGCCACACAAAAAAAAAACAGGATGAAAAGAAATATAGGCGGGATCTACGTAATTTACAAGGTATTAGATAGCTTTTGGAACGAAAAAGTTGGATATTGTACTGTATTTTTTTTTACTTCTATTCAGAAATTTAAGAAGGCACCTAACTACCTAAGCGATAAGCGTGTGTCAAATAAGACATTCTAATGACATTGTAATTAATAAGAACCACGGCACGCGTCATCGTGAATGACTCTACCTATAGTTCCATCCAACTTTTTTTTGTAGGTTTTTGATAATAAGCCATTATGAAAACAAAAGTAGTTAATTAACTATTAATATTAGGTTGTTGTATAAAAAAATGGCTTTGTATTCTGCCAATGCGATTAACTGTCTTTTTTATTTATTTTCATGCACGCTACGGGAACAGAGCCCTTCGGCCTTCAAATTTTAATATCCCACTGATATTTTATATGCGAAGTTTGTAAGTCTGGTTGTTTGTCTGTTACCTTATCATGCCTAAACGTAAGCCGCTGAATCGATTTAGATGAAATTCGGTATACAGATAGTTTGAATCCCGTTGAAGGACATATGATAGTTTTAACCGGGAAATTTTCATAGTTATCGCGGGATAGCGATTAATGAATTATACCTACGCGGACGGAGTCACGCGTACCAGCTAGTAATAAGTAAAGGCTACAGAAATATTGCCAGCTGCACGAGAATTTTCCATTTTGTACATTGGCAACCCTCAGCGCGCCAGGTCCGCGTTTCATCCTTTTTTGATCGTGTAATGCTTTTGTATGAGAACAATAGGTGATAAATTCAGGGACGTGGGGCTGTGGAATTCAATTTGGACAATTCGCCTGTAACTTGAGTTCGATCTTGAATGTTTATTGTCCCAAAGTCGTTAAGTAATTGATAGAAAAATCCTGTGAATGTGCGTTGTATTGTATTGTATTGTACATAAAACATCAAAATAACAGTCAACAAGAGAAAGAGATGTACAAAGGCGATCTTATCCCTTAAAGGGATCTCTTTCAGTAAACCTTACGAATGTACCTACTTACTTAGTTTTTCGGACACAGCCGAATCAGAAAACAAAATAACTAAATAAGTACCTACCTATGCATTGCATGCTATATTCCTACTCTCTTGTAATAATTATATACCTTATTTAACGAGCAATTCTTTTATATTTATTTATTTCGGGAATCTCAAAACGATATCAATTGTTATGTCGGGATTTCCCGGGGCGAATAATCGATCTATGTAGCTTGTTCTCATTTGTGGGAAAACGCGTGTTCTCGAGTTTTAACCCGAGCGAAGTTCGGTCGCCCAGGTACTTTTTCACATTTACACTTTTTAGGGTTCCGTAGCCAAAATTGCAAAAACGGAACCCACAGTTTCGCCATGTCTGTCTGTCTGTAAACTATGCCGACAGAATAGTACCTACATTCAAAAACTAAAAAAAAAATTTTTTTTCTTATTCAACCTTGTAGTGTAGGATATCGTTGGATAGGTCTTTTAAAACCTTTAGGGGGTTGCTAATACGATTATTCGATTCAATGATTAGTTTGCAAATTATTCTACTTTAAAGCGCAAATTTTCATTAAAATCGAGCGTCCCCCCCCCTCTAAAATCTAAACCGGTAGGTAGAAAAATTTGAAAAAAATCAGGATGGTAGTTAGTAGTTTAGGAGTAAATAGCAACCTAAGGCTCATCCGTTGTTTAGTACCCATAGTACAAGCTTTGCTTAGTTCATTTGGACTAGATAATTTGATGTCAATTGTCCCATGGTATTTAATTTATTTATACTCTTTAGTCTCAGCCTGCAATCGGCCGTATCTTGGCGCACGTGGCATGCACTGGAGATCAGACAGAACGGACAAAGCCTGCAAATAAAAGTCACAGATCATTAGAGCCACCCGGCACCCGACCAGCACCGCCTCGACTTTCGGCGTCCAGTCGTTGTCGACAGGTGGTCCACCAGTGGTCGCCGCGTTGACAACGATTGGACCTCGCGTGGTCCACGAATTTCCTAGTAGTCACTATGGCTGCGAGCAGCGGGTTGTCACCAAATGATCCAGCGTCAGCGAGTGTCATGTAGTGAGCTTATGCCCATACAAATCCATATGAAGAATACTAACCGCTCGAGGCGAGGCGGTGCTGGTCGGGTGGCGGGTGGATGTAATGAGCTGCGACCTTTAGCGTTAGGGTTAGGGAGCCCTGCTATTGCAAGCGTGTATTTAATTTTGTCGTTTCTAGATGACCGAGTGTCCTTACTGTTTGTTATTATTACGCTTTAATTTTACGGTGCGTCAAGAACCGAATGGTTTGACTGTATCAACTACAGGAGTCAATAATAAGGAATGAGGTATATCAAAGTCGGCGACCACAATGAGGTCTGTTGGCCACGATCCTGAAGCCACAATCGCAGGAAAGCGGTAGATTTTGAACGGAAAAACCTGTGATTTAATTGTTTTCAAATTCCTTAACTACGTACTCGTAGGTGCTCTTGTGTTTTCCTTTTGAGCGGTTTAGATACATTAAGAGGAATCTGCTGAATCATACTTACTCTGTGCATCTCTTTCTCTAAATCTAATGCAAAATAGCAGCAGTTTTTTTTCCTTCGATCCAGCCGGCATCTTAAAGAAAATAAAGATGTTTCTACACTAGTACTTCCAATTTGTGAATCTTTCTGCATCTTTTAAACGTTGGTAAACATTACGTAGACTTCAAAACATACTGAAATGTCTCGTAAAGTATTTCGTCGATTGTTAGAGACAGTGGAAGAATGTACATTATAAGCATTAATCGTGTATCGACTTTGTACGCTAAACAACAACAACAACTGATAACAAATTGTATATACATAACTGTCGGATTGGAGTAACTTGAATACTTACAGTTAGAGTTGGGTTACCCATAAGACAGTTAGTAGGTATGCGGCGTCCCGGGATAATAAGTATTAGGTACCTACTTGAGGGGCTTGTTTAATAAATTAATCAGTCGATTTCGTTAAAATCTGTCGTAGGTAGTGATAACAATTCAAGCATTATTATAGCACCCATTTCAAACTCAAACTCGCTGGTTTGCCAAAAGCATGAAGACTAGACTACAATACATGGGCCGTAAAAAATATTTTCAAAGACAAAATAGTGAAAATCTTATATCCGGCGGTTTCCAGAATATGCTATTTGACTATTTTTAAAATGTTAAAAACTACCTTTACAAATAACAAAGTTATAAAGGTTTGAGATTAAAGATTAGACAGAGTCACACGCAAGTAGCGCCGTACCCGTACTTGCTGCGTAGAGAAAAAGACAGGTATATAGATTTTTCAAAAAAACATTATAAATCCAATTTTCAACCGATTTAAGTTTTCTCTGCGCTAAACACTGTCTGTATATGTATATTTTCATAATAATACTAAGACATGGCAAATTCAGGAGTTGTCAAATACCGTATTGATTTTGTGCAACAGGAAAATGCTGTGCGGACCGCATTTATGACATCGCATCGCTGATTGAGGCTAAATACAAAACATGTCCTTATATTGCCGCGATTTTATTTATATCGAGCTGGTATTGGACCACTAGCACTGCTGCATACAGTTATAGGCTAGCCCATTTGGCGAATCCATCTTGGGAGGGCGTCCTTGCTCGTGTGTGGGGTCCTATCACGGCTATAATAACCCTCAATGTTATATCTATCCTACTGGCACCTATTTAAATAAATATAAATAAAATGAAACTATTTTATTTCAAACTATTACATACACATTTAATTCGTACGAATATTAAAATAAAGTATATGTTAGTAGGTGTCTAAATTAATCAAAGAAATATCCCTACTAATATTGTAAATGCGATATTAAGTTGGATTGTTGACTAACCCTATAAAGTGGGGTATCGTTGGATAGGTCTTTAAAAACTATCTTGGGCGTGACCGACACGCTCTTGGCCGGTTTTTTTTATTTAACTTTTTTTGCCCAACATTTATGATTTAAAAACTATTTAGTAATAGTATGTCATAAAGTAAGAACCTTTTTTGGTGTTTTACCGTCCATAATAATATTCCCTTAAAAGTTAACGGAAACCAATAATAACACGGTGTTCAGCTGTCTATCTAATTAGCTACGGTTCTTGAGAGATAGACGGACAGCGTAGCGACAGAATAAAGTTCCGTTCGTCATCTGTTCGGTACGGAACCCTAAAAACAGCGCGCATCAAATACCAATATCCAGCACCAGTACCTGACTTAACAAAGCGTGCATATATACATCTGGCACGACTCTATTTCTAGGGCCGGCAGGATGTGTCAGATATTTTTGTATGACGTTTTAAACTTTCGTGATTTTCACTCATAGTCAAAATACCACAAACGGGACTTATCACGCTAACACACACGAGTAATATTTACCTCGTCGTTTCGACCACATTACAGTGGCCGTGGTCACGAGTAGAAAATAAATATTACTCGTGTGTGTTAGCGTGATAAGTCCCGTTTGTGGTGTTTTGACTATTTCTGCATGCTCCGCTGTGGCAGATATTAATACAGGTGATAGTACCTACCAGATTGTAATCAGAACGATTGTTATTCGCCGTGTGTGTTGACAGCTGACAGACACTCACATAAAGTATGAATGATACTAATGTATTGTACTTACCTAGTTACATTAAACAATTGGCTGGATTCAGTAATGAATAGTCTCGGCCACGGAACCATTTCCATATTCATCCTCATCTTCAGTATGACGTGCTTCCGCTGTGCTAATATGCAATCTGTAGTTATTACTGATTATACTCCATTGTGTCGTTGGTATCAATTTAGGTGTCCACGCATATAGGGCTGTCTGCTTGACATTTAACGAACTAGCTGACATTTAACTAGCTGTTTCCACTCCGTCCGAGTAGAATTTCTCTCTCCGGGCATGGTATGCCTTGTATATGCTTTGTATGGTATGTTATGGTAAGCTTTGGGACCGAAGGAAGACCGCATAAAAAGAGTTTGAAGTTGTATTTAATTTATGCATCCGAGTTTGATAACTAAATGGCGCTAGGGGTCACTAAACTATACGGCGTGTATCATTGTTATAACTGGAAACTTTAAGGGTAGTTAAGAATCGTTACATATATTATTATAAACATGCCTCTTGAATCATTATCTATTGACGAAAACCGTATTTAAATCCGTTGCGTTTTTTAAAAGATATAAGCGTGTACGAGTACATACAGCGGGATAGACAACGGTACACAAATTGCTCTATTTAATTCTTTTTAAAGAATATTTGGACATCCCTATCAGCCGTTTAATGTGGCCCATACCCTCAGTTCCCACGTACAGCAACATCATGCACCGCTACTATTTGATATACGTTCACTTTGCATTGTTATCATCTAATAATTGTTTGTATGAATGAAGCCACGTGCCGGTCACGTTCAAGCTTGAATGCCAAGCACGCTGGCGTCGGACACGGAAGATCTAAGAATTCTAAGACAACCTTGCCCCGCAGAAGCACAAAAGGAGCTTTGCATCAGAAATATCCAAGATGCTACTGGTTCCCCAAAAAATCTAATTAGGTAGTTCGTCAGTTACATTATTAGAAAATATTGGACACGCACGTTTTCATTGCCAGTGAGTACCGCGTGACGTCACGTCGTGCGACTTTTTTTAACACGGTGTGACGTCACGGTCTCCCACTTCCGAACTTTGAGTCGCCTTTATTTGTAATTTTTTGTTGACTGACGGATGAAATAGGATATTATTTTTTAGCTAGGACGCTACCCAATTGAATAACTGAAAACCTGAAAGTTAGTTTCTTCAGAATGGACAGTAGAATCGACCACAGTAGGTATACTTTTCAGGTAGTATTTTTTTTCATCCCTTTTATCACCGTACTCAACTCAGTTTTAGTAAGTAGGTAGGTAGTCTAAGAACTAGGTTCTTAAGGATTTATTTCAATAAGCCAACAAAGATTCGTCTCAATTCACAAATAAAACTATAAACAAAGACCCAGCGCCTTTACAATTACATTTTACGATTCGTCGCGTCAATATAACGCTAATTGACTACATATGTTAATATTGTCTTTAGCCGTTAAAAAACCGACTTTACTGGAAATATAAAACAGGACACATTCAAATACGTACTGCTTTGTGGTGGCATAAACATAAAAAGTGGTGAAAAAAGACATGATTTGCAAATTTATAAGAACAGTGCGAACAGGCTAATTTAGTTATTCATATATAGATTTCCATGGTACGTCTATATTGACTGATTTCTGAACTGAATTATATATAGGCATGTCATCGAGACGCGGGGTGGAGATGGTGGGCGACCTAAAACGCGTTCTCGAGCGTCTGACCACAAGTACCTAAGTAAGTACCTATATAGACACAGCGAGTTGGAAGTCTAAGCAAGAGTCATTTCCCCAGTACTGGGACACCAATACAGGCTAATAAATATCATAAAGGTAGTAATTATTTTCCCTTTCATAGCAGATATAAGATTAAATTGACACGACATTGTCAGCTAGAATGCCGCCTCCACATAACAATAGCTTTTACCCGTAGTTTACGCTACCTGCAACTAAGTGCTGGAACAATATTATACCTCCATCGATGTTAACTTAAAAAAAATCTTTGAAAGGACACCTTAAGTTAAAGAAAGAAAGAAAGAAAAGAAATTACAGCCGCAAAAAAAACACAAATAAAATAACATATTTATTGCTTGTGGCAAAAGGGACCAGCTCAGCATAAGCCGAGTCCACGCAGCGAGCCGCTAGGCCTCGGCGCTGGTTTTCAGCCAAGCCCTTTCGTGTCTGAGCTGCTCACCCTAACATAGTTTTATGTATATATTTACATAAAACTATGTTAGTATGAGCAGCTGACAACTAATATTATTACTTAATGTCAGTAATATGTCGGTACTCGGTCGGTACTCGATTTCAAGTGTAATTTTAAAATATTTTTTTGGAAAATATCAAAACGGCGTACCCATGGGGATTCGAAGCGCGGTGAACATTTATTAAACTATGTAAAGACAGACTTGCGAGGCTCACAGAGCCACTATACTCATCATGATATCAGTTGTAGTACGTCCACTCCACTGTTAAGCCTTCCCCAGAGACCTCCAGCTGCTTCGGTTGGAAGCTGCCTGCGCGTCCACCATGAACTCACGGATTTAATCAGGTCATCCGTAAGTATATACCAGTACCTTACCATTTTTGACTCGTCAAATATCATGCTACATATGTTCGATTGTACCTGTTATACAGTTTACAAATCAAGAAGGAATCTACAAAAATATGTTGTTAGCAATTTAGTTGTGTCATGTTCTTTGTGCTTTATATTTTCTAATGGAATCTAACGCATTTGGCAATTAAATTAGTGAAATATTGAAAATATAATTAATTACTGACTGACCATATCCTGGAGGCAACCTATTGTGTTATATTTAGAAACACATTAAGTATCTTTGATAAGATAGTTTTCATCTGGTTAACCACATAATTACTTACCTAATGAAGGAGATGGGAGTATTGTCTTTTTCGGCTCTCTCTCATAAATGCGCACACGTTAGGGTTCCGCACCTCAAAATTTAAAACGGAATCCTTCAATTATAGGGTCACTTTGTTGTGCGTCTGTCTGTCTGTCCGTGTGTCTGTCGAGGCCCTTTTTCGCTGGAATGCGTGGAGGTATGAAGCTGATATGAAATACTGAGGTTTGTTACTCCTTGATGCAGTGAAAAAAAAACTTCTGTAAGCGAAGGCAATCTAAAGATAGTCGTTAAAAAATAAATTTCCATACAAATTGCCGTAGCTGAAAAACTTATAGGGTACCTACCTACTTCCGGTTGTCATAGAAACTTGAAATTTGGTATTTTTAAGCTATGGCTCCTAGCTCAACCAGTAAAAAGGATCTAAAAATCTTTTTTTATGCATGACTGTCTACGTCAGTAGCCATCTAAATTGATCCCACACTGCTTATATTATGCCGCAGGAGAGCTTGAGAGCTTGTTAGAAGAGAGGCTATGCTAACACTGGATGTTCATAGATATCTACCTCTACTTTGTAAGGAACCATCGGTGCGCGAGGCCGGCTCGTACTTGGCCAGTTTTTTGTTTATTTTTGGGTTTTTATGAGTACTCAGCAAAATGTAAAAAAACTTTTAACTATAGGTACCTAATTTCTCCGAAAACCCATTTTAACCTCATTTTTTTAGATTTAAACTTGCTATTTAACAGTGAAGAAACCCATAGAATACAAAGTTTGAAAAAACTAATAGACCCCAACATCTTAGGGCATTGGATTATTTGCCTCATTTTGTCTTACCTAAATGTACGTGAAGTTCCCAATCCGCACTGGGCCCGCGTCGGAACTATGGCCCAAGCCCTCTGGTTCTGAGAGGAGGCCTGTGCCCAGCAGTGGGACGTATAATATATATTATAGGCTGGGATGGATTGGAAATGTACTTGCGAGTAGGTAGGTACATACATAGGTACTTGTTACCTAACATTCTTAATGAGCTCCCCGCTGACACTCGCGCTCGTATTTGTCAAAATATAAGCAATTGTAAGCGGCTTATCTGTGTTATGTATCTACCTACTTACTGTATAGGACAGGGTTACTCAAAGTGGGGTACGCGAACCCCTAGGGGTTCGCTATTCGACGGTAGGGGTTCGCGACAAGGTTTACGTGACTCCAAAAACCACCAGGCTGCAAGACTAGCAAGATGACTAGGTTGGTTTTTGGAGTCTTTTTGTATTTTTTATTTTTGTTTTAGTTTTAGGGGTTCGCTATCGTCTAGAAACTTTAACAGGGGTACGTGGAGTGATAAGTTTGAGAAACCCTGGTATAGGAGAAGCAATGAGTGAGCTCAGCGGCAGTTAAATCTATTAAGATTTTGCTCGCTGAAATATTTTGAATATGTATTTTTTTTCGTTTATTTAAATAATAATTAAAAACCATGCCATGCCAGTCAAACCAACTTAACCACAACAATCAATCAATTTAAACTATTTAATGTTCTTCCAAAAGGTTTTCCTTCTCAATGTATTTACTTTGTGTATCAAATATGTTTAAATAAGTCTCTCTCTCTCTCTCTCTCTCTCTCGAAGACGATTTGTTTAACACGAGGAGTTAAACAAATCGTCTTCGAGAGAGAGAATGTGGTAACTAAAAGATGTGAAGTGCTGCATTATTCTTATCTGTTTTTAACCCCCGACGCAAAAAGAGGTGTGTTATATATAAGAAACCGCTATGTGTGTCTGTGTGTCTGTCTGTGGCACCGTAGCTCTTAAACGGGTGAACCGATTTGAATGACGTTTTTTTTAATTGAAAGCAAATTTTCTAGCGATGGCTCTTAGAAATGTTTTATCAAAATCGGTTCAGCCGTTTTTGAGATATTGAACTTTGAAATGACAAAGTCGGGGGTTTTCTAATTTTTGTTGGTTAGGTTAGAAATGTGCACAAATTCTGCTGATTTAAATAAGAAAAAAACAAAAAGATTGTCTTAAAGTAAAGCATACCAAGCAAAGCATATATATAGTATATACTAGGGGTTAATTCCTAGCATTTTATAACTGGCGAATCGAACAGAGTTTGTCCAAGCATGGCGAGCCATCAGCCAATAGGACCTTCCGTCACAGTCCACGATGCTGCCGTCTGTAATTGTATAATTTGTACTCCCATTGGACGGTGACTTAGCACTTAACTTAAATGACGCAAATGACTCGAGTCATAGATACGCGATGTTTAATTTAAAGCTATTTGTAGTTAAAACTAGTGATCGTATTAAAAACCTAACAAGCAAAATTTCTTGGACATCATCATTGTCATAATTCCACTGTAGGATGTCCCCTGTGGCTTAGGTCTCCCCCTTATACCTCCAGTTGCTTCGGGTGGAAGCAGCCTGCGTCCAACGTGAAATCGCGGTTTTGGGCAGGTCATCTGTCCATCTCGTGGTGAACGTCCTACGTTGCGCTAGCCGATCTGCGGTTTCCAAAAACATCATGAGAGTCTTTCAGCTCATAATGTTTTCCCAATTTAAAATCGACTGAGTATATTTTAACCCTATTGGACACAATTTGCCACGGGGCCATTTCTAGATTTAATTCAGTTTTAGACAACTAAATAGTTTTTATATGGCAATTTGTTATGTTGGAGGTCTTATTTACTTTTATTTACCGGTATTTTATTTAAAATCCCATATTTTATTCAGATTCGACAACACAATTAGTTTTAAAAAGATATAAAGTCTAAAAAGAATATTGGACGAAATAAATAATGGTTATTTGATAGGTGTAGGTGTACCTAATGCAATTATCTCAGAAATTGTTTACTTTGCTGGATTGATATACTGAATAGTTTCACCGAAAATTATTGTTGTATAAAATTATCATTATGAATTTTTATTATCATACTTTTTTTACTGTTCCCTCAGGAACTGTGCATTTTTCCGGGACAAAAAGGAGCCTATGCCACTCTCGGGCCCATAAACTATCTTTATGCCAAAAATCACGTCGATCCTTTGCTCCGTAACGGCGTGAAAGCGTAACAAACAAACAAACAAACAAACTCACTTTCCCCTTTATAATAGTAAGGATTATCCTAGTACTCGTAGTATGGATGAGTAGCGTGAGACATTCGTATCAGATGGTAATAAATAATTCAAAAGGGTTTTTTTAGATACCGCCTTTTGCCTTATCGACAGAGTTACTCCCAAACGACGCAAAAAAAATCACACGAACCCAATTTCAGTTCTAATTTCAGAAGATTGCCTGACGAATCCAAAACTCCACATAAACCTTTTTTTAACCTGACCTTTTTTTTTCAGTTGAGTCGTCTCAATGGTCAAAGATACACAAGGTCCTTTCTTTTATTTACTTCTTAGTTTTTTAATTTTTTGTGGGACATTACGAGAAGTAATGAAAATTTGTTACCCCTAGGTCTTCCACAGGCTTGACAACCTGATTCCCTTTTAACTAGGGTTACTTATTCGGGGATACCCCCGTCTCACCGAAAACCGCAACCACGTAAGGTCATTCTTGCAATAATTACTTGCTGCCAGTAAGGCACTATACTAGCTTAGCTTATGAAATGTTATTGATGATTTCATTAGCTGATTGTTAATTATGATTGATATGGAAAATCTTTGTAACCAATTTTCCTAATGTTTCAGGTTTAAATATTCCATAGCTAATCCAAAATTCTCACTCCAGATTTATGCTTTAGCTAACACGATAACAGACGAAATGACAACTTACCATTTTGAAGTGTTTTACTTTTTTTACTTTAAAGCTGGAAATTCAAAGGGATTTTTTTAAAGATCATCGGCCTTTTGCAAAATTAGCTGACAAGTCGCCTCTAACTGTACGTTTTCAATATTGCTAGTAAATCGGGAAATGTTCAATTTTCCGAGCAAAGAAGTTTATGTATACCTATGTATAAAACGTTTCGTTTTCTGGTCAATTTATAATTATAAAACTAATCTTCCTCATGTCTTAGATATTCCTTTTACAAGAAAATTCTCAGAGAAACAACAATAGGTAAGTACCTACCAAATATTTTCTTACAATAATCATCTCTGAAATTAGTAGGTAAACAGTGCTACGTTCCTACGTAATTATCAAAAACAAGAAGGAAGGGGTTAGGTTAGGAGGGGTTAGGGTTATATGGGGTAAAAGGCCGTGAAGTTGGAATTTGATAAAAGCTTGGAAAAAGATAATCAAAGAAAAAAGAGGGGCACCAGTTCCTCCATTTGTTGAATGTTTCAGTTAAATTTAATAAAAAAAAAGTAAAATTTGAGAATAGTTAAACACGTTTTGAAACTTTTCTATGTCGAGTAAGCGATGCCGCTCGGTTGTCTCGCGCGCGGTTTCAGAGATGTGGCTTGTGCTGGTGGTAGCGCGGGGTGCGCTCGCGCCTCCATATAGCGGCCCCCGCGCCGCGCGGCCTTCAGTACGAGCTGAGACCGACGCCCGCGCACACGTCTTCTACTCCCGCGCACGCGAGTGTCCAGTGAGCCAAGCCTTTCTCTCACGCAGTGTGATCGTGATCCGGCGTGAATGCTAAATCGGACTACTCTCTTAACCACCATCAAGGAATCACGGACTTCTCCGATCTTCGATCAGGTAAGCCTCTCTCCCTAGCGCTGCGAGTGTTATTGCTGCGCGAATGTTGGGGTGCTGCACCCTTTTCGCGGCCCGCACGGGCCGTTCTCTCGACTGGTCGTACGAATGCTTCTCTTAAGGTTAACATCTCTGGCGGTATTTGTAAATAATCAACCCGTTGAATTATTCAACGCGCAAAGGATTTGTCTTTGCTATATTTTGGCCATTTAAATATCCCATATCGATGTCACAGCAAGTGAAAAGCGGCTCTCCATTCGACGCGTATGCTCGGTTCTTTTGTTAGCGCATAATGCCCGTGACTGGCATGAAACACAAAAACCTATTTTAATAACACCTTTGGAATGGCGTAGTTTTCTTGAGTACGCTGAAAATAATACAGGCTGTTAACAAAGGTATGGTTACTATTCAGACTCAAAATATTTACTTTTATTCAAAGGAAAACAAAACTAAGCGGTCCTTTTCGTTACCACAGACTACAAGGAGCCTTAATTTAAAAAAAAATGGATGTGTGTTTTCGTCTTCAGCCCAACCCATACCTCTGCTGCACCCTCCCCCACACTGTTAATCCGAACTACCCACATTTATTTTGTTTATTTTCTTTTCACTCAAAACATTGCTCACATTGCTTATCTTTGTTTCTCTTGTAAAACAAAGGTACCCACTTAGATTACGGTTTTTGCTTGATTTGAAATGGCTATTAGGTACTTACCTCTACCGAACTATTTAGGTATCGCGACGACCTGACAATATTACAATGCGGTTTACAAATCTGTGTAGAACCAAGGGATAAGTGACTACAGTAGGTACAGGAAAAATAAATTCAAAACAACAAGTTCTAAGCGCCTTATTTCTATAAAAAATACAAAGTATTTTCACATATACCTTGCTGCATTTGAACTTACAAACTTTATTTCAACTTGAACTTGAAAGTATTTACTTTATTATTTAAAAATGAGGTTCTTGTTAATATTATTAATGCTTGTCAAATTTTAAAACGATGCAATGAAATAAAACAATTCTACAAGAAAATACAATCATAGTCAAAATACCATAAACGGGACATATCACGCTATTTTTACACGAGTAATATTTACCTCGACGTTATATACAATCATATTTACACAACAAAGTACGCTAAATTTTAAGGCTTTTTGCAAGAAAAAAACACAAAGCATGCTCGTTTGCCCCCTCTTATATAAAAAAAAACTCATTGATCGGTCAAAAAAATATTTTATAACATCCAAATTAAATTATGTAAGTACAAGCATTTGTTGTAATACTAATTACCTTCCATATAATATGATTTTCGGTTGATAGAATTTTGTCTTGTGACAGTCTACCCTCTTTTTAAAATTCACGTGAGAATTGAGGGTACGAACATTTAACATTAAAAAATAGCCTCGTTTGCTTAGTCTATGATTTCGGGCCCAGTGAGATATTGAAGGTAGCGATTTGATGTCAAAACAATTTCTTGTTAAGATAGCTGTCGAAAAATAGATAAATCTAGGTTCAGTCTATATCTCAGACGTGACTGCTGACAGCCGATAATATCTCTCGCAACTTATAACGAAATCTCTATGTTGCTACAAAATAGTAGTAGCATATAAGTTTTGTACATACCTATATTGTTTGTATACAAAATTAGGATACTTACATTTTTCCCTGTTTATTTTGCATATTTACTATATTATATATAATGCGAACAAATTATGTGCGAATATTATACCTTTGAGACTTTATCAGAGAGTACGCTCCCGTGCACCAGTAGGCAGATTGCTAGAGTAGGTGCTGAAATTTCGGTTTATTTTTAAATTCCTTCAAAATCCCTAAAAATTATAAGATTTTTTATATAGTACACTTAGCGGTTGAGATTTCGAGATTTTACATACTTCATTATAACTCGATCCCCGGGTATAGTGAGTTTTCATCTATCTTTATGAAATTGCCCATTATCTAATTTCCAGACGAGAAAACTCCTTATTTATTTGTTTCTCATTCTTCAAGCATAATTAGAGATTTGAGATCTACTGAAATGTCTAAAACTATTTTTTTTTAAATATTAATACCAAAAGTCATAACGATGATTGTCAGACGAACATAACAGTTCTTAACACAGTTAACAGTTCAGTTATTGTAGAACCTTAAAACAGATTAAGAAAGAAGCTTTACTAGTTGAATCTGCTAAAATCTGGTAAATGCCTAACCACGACGACGATATTTAGAAACATTAAATATTTTTGTAATATGTAATCAATAAATAGTTGTTTAGAGGTAATATTGCTGTAAATAAAAACCGGATTAATGAATATAAAATATATTTACATAATGATAAATCACCTAATTTATCAATAGCTCGTGATGTTATTGTTAGTGTCATTTACATTAATTAAATTAAATATAATATATTTAATCAGTTAAGAAAAACTAAACTACTATAGTCGAAGAGCCCAAGAGGTAATTTTGAAATAAATCGCGGGAGATAGCGGGAAACGCGGCAGATTGTACCAACTTCCACCAAAACGTCCATTAGGTATTATAGTGCCGCGCGTCTAGGGCAGTGAAATTAAGTGAAGTTCAATAACTTTTGGCAAATAAAATTATTTTGAAAGAAATGTAACAGTTCAGTAACTTTCAATTCTTTAATTTAGAGAAGTAAATAAGTAGAACGTTGCGTTAGCGTGTCCACTGTATGCTTGTTATAGTCAGCAGTAGAAGTTATGCTGTTATGGTGCGCAAAATGAACTACAAACTCTTATTACATTACAGTGACATTACTCTCTTGTGTAGATCATTTTGAACCCCCTACAACCCTTTGTCCACTTATGCAGCTGGCAATACCTACAGTCATGTCAATATTTTTTGCTATATGTGAAATTAGTCATAAATCTAATATTTATTTACACAGTTGAAGAATTTTTAACAAAATATTCTTGGCTAGTTTTCCTAATATTTTTCACATAAATCGTACATAGTAGATCGGTGTCGTAAGGCATGACGAGGACGGTTTACTCGCACATTTCGAAACCCGTGGAACGTTTTATTTACTACGCAGATATCCAACAAACCCACTTATATAACTTTTCCCCATGTCACACTGTCCCACATACGTTTACGGGTTTTAAGTTATGCTTCTGAATTTGAATTTTGGAATTTCGAAGCATAAAAACTCGTTAGAAGAACGTTTGCTCAATGGAGTAGTCTAAGATTAAAAAAAATATATTTTTCCAGGTAGGCTTCATGGATTTCAAGCCTGCATCTCGTAGTCGTAGCTTTAGAAAAAAATTAAGATTATTTGATAGTGCGTTAGGGAAAAGTTTACAAGTTGTCGTTGTTTTGAAGATAATTGAAAAGTAAAAACAAACTGTGCTTTTTTGCTGTTCTTGTTATAAAATAAAACAAAATGGTGACATTAATGTGGTCCTATTTGTCACCATCTGACGTTGCGTCTTAGCTAAAGTGTAAAGGCCTTAATTAAATCGTGAAAATAATGTGAGAAACAGTTTTTTTTAATAACGGGAAAATATTGTAATCATGTTGGAAATTAAAATGGCGTGCACCGTTGTTCGATTTTCAAATGGTCGTAATAAACTAGTATGATCCAGTGTAAGTCAGTTTGTTTAACGCAGAGGCTGGTTGCATTGCGCAACACGCAGGGAAACTTCGACTGTTTTAAATAACATACCTAATAAATAACTCCGAAAAAATATTTTTTACAAGGAAAAAAAGCAAAGACGTTTTGAGGTTTTAGGTTTCATTTTACAAATATCCGAGCACATTAGTGCCAAGTAGAATTGACGCTACAAGCATTTCCGAGGAAACAAGTTTGAAAAAATGATTCTCGTTTAATATCAACATTGACGCTACTCTAAAATAATCTGCATCTTTATTAGGTTCATAAATAAGTTTAAATTTTTTTGTTTTTCTTATATTTGACGTTTTGAGTGTAATTGGAATACGTTCTTTTACCAGATCTCATATAAATTAACATAGTAAGTTGCGTCATTATAGTTAATGACTTCTTAGATTATTAACTACGCGGTCATTAAAAAAATAACATACCAAAAATCTAGCAGCTATCAGACAAATAATTTGATACGTTTAAGACCTATTCTTAATTGCCAAGTTTATTTGCAATTATTATTTTTTCACATTCTGAGCGACAACTATGTAACAGGAAAATAAATAAGATAATAAGACTGTGTTTGTATAATTTTCGATACTTTAATATGTGAACGAGGAAAAGGACAGGAAGTCAAAAGGGCGCACTTTTCACTAAAATTTCACTTCATATCAGTGAATACAAAATAGCAAACAACATTTTTTTGTGACTGAGCTAGAATTTTGAACTTGGCTGCAAACGGGTGACACTATTTACCGGACGTACAATACCGACATGGAAATACCGACATGATATTTCGTATACACGCCCATAGAAACTCTTGTCTGTTTGACACCAGTTTGTATGGGTGTGTGCACGAAATATCGGGACGGTATTCCCATGTCGGTATTATCTGTGCCGGTAAATAGTGTCTCCCGTTGCAATTTTTTTTTAATTTCATTTTTTTTTACTAAAACAAATATTGGATTGGATTCATTAATATTAGTCTACATATCTATATATATTTCAGGACTTAAAGATGCCCATAAAATTTTCTACGTGGGTGTTTTCGTAGGCGATCAATCGATCTATCTGGCTTTTATCTCGGAAAACGCGTATTTTTGAGTTTTACCTACTTATTTTTTATATGGCCTTAGGCTTCTAATTTATCTGTACTCAGTCGTCCTTAGTAAAATAGTATTTAGCTTAGATTTTTTTTTATTACGTTACTACTTTCCTGGTATCTGTGGGTAGATACTCGTATAATCAAATCTTGTTTCATGAATTTGATCTACTTCCAATGGTCACCACTCCACTCCACATTTGTTCCATTGGCTTTGATTTTTGTATACACAAATTATGTCTGTTAGATTAAAAATAAATAGTAAAAAAAGTATCTACAGTCAACAAAAGAAAACAATTTTTTTTTCTTATGATCTAAAGAAAGAATGCACGGAAAGTACTGGTAATATATCAAATAGAAGTTGTTCTTTAGTCAGGGTGTGTTATAAATAAGACTCCTATCCTAGAACCGGTCTTAGAACGCATCTAGAGATAGCTGCTCGCGTCGCTAACGAAGTAGACATGGGAAACTCGGCTGCCTATGTCCACTAATGCAATGCCACACTTGTCCTACTTGGGCATTTTTATCTACCGTTGTACCTACCCAAAGTTTATCTCTCCGATTTCAACAAAATTTGGGAGGTAGACTCAGTCCATGATTCTGAGCTGTAAAGTCAGGGTCTCCAGATTTGTCCCCAAAATATTGTACCTATGGATGTGTCCATTTTGTTACGAAAATTATTAAGAAAAATTCGGGGACTATCATGTGGCGAGCACTTCAGCCGCACAATGAACAGAGAAAACACTGGCAACCCCGATCGTCGCATGTTTCCGTGGTCGAACCTACCAAGAGGAATTTTGTAAATTTTAAGATTTGTCGGTAGAACAGCGTAGTGTTTTGTTTTTTTTTTATTAAAAAGGTAGAAAACAGAAAATAATATTCTTTTTAATAGCGACAAATTCTCAGGATTTTTGAAGGAAATCTGTCTTCTCCGGAATGTTAATTTTTTCCTCTGGTAACCCTAAATGTAAGCAATTAAGCATGCACGGCAGTACGCCTCGCTATCAAGAAATCTTATCACATACCGCTACCACTAATTAATAGATGTATCTCTAAATCTCCGTGTTGAGAAATTTATAAAAGAAAATGCATTGGTAAGATGACATTCGCCTTAAGGCATGTTGTACAGGTAGGTAAATAAATTTCTGATTAGCTACCTTCGGCGACGAGTGTAGTGATTGATAATATTTGTTTGAATGCATTCAAGTGATAAAATATGTATTTATGCAAAGTGTTTAAAGATATTTACCTAAAAACAAATCTTATGTTATTTACATAATTAAAATGTTAAATCGATCGCGTCCGAACTTTTTCAGTGTTGCATTTGATACGCCTATTAAAGTTAGTTATTTTTTAAACACGGCATTTTTTTTAAATTTGCTTCGAAATACCACAATCCGTTAATTGATCAGAATTGTAATAAAAACACTCCACCTAACCTATGTTCTGATCATTTAAACATTTGTTTAAAAAATACAGTTCGGCGAGAAAGTAAATACGAGTAATATCTAACGAGAATTAACTATAACCAACATTACATTATGAGTTATAAAACTCATGTGACTAGATACGCACCTTAGCATACTAACATAAAAACTTAGACACACTTTGAACTGTGTTTTAAAACTTTTAAGTTCACAGAAGATTGTAATTTTAGGCATGACTGTGTCTTTTAGTTTTTTGTAGTAGAGCCATGCAGGTAATGTTCAAGCATAATAGACTACCTAACTGGTCTTTTAAAAACAATCTAATTATTTTCCAAGAACACATTGGTCCTGAAAAAACTTTTCCGCTGCCTAATTAAATCCATTGTAGTTATTTTGTAAAAATTAGTTCTGTTGCAATACTTTGTGTGACTAAGAGCACTAATTGCCTCGCAAGAGATTTCAATTGAGCATGGGAAAACCAGTGTGCAGTGGCAATCGCAATTTAGCCGAAGCCTCCATTTAAATGGATTAAAAAGTACCTATAAAAGTTCAGTCTGACTCGTACACAAGGGGATTTTGTACAAATTTAATATTTACCCAAAAATTAAAAAAATAGGTTACTAAAAAGAAAAGAAAAAATTGAACTAAATTTGAGTTATTCTAAGCATAAAAACTTCACTAATATCACCCACGGTGGTCATAGACTGCTTTTTCTCGTTGTATGGCAATGCCAATACGTTTATTGAGGAAAGAGCAAGTCCCGTACCTAGTCACTTGTGGAACGGACAAGCTGCTATGAAAAACTATATTTTACGTATTAGCGATTTTCGATTTTTTTCTATACTCATGTCGTACTATGAGGGTTAGCTTCTAGCAAAACTTATTTTTTTCAGTTTTGTTTTTTTTAAACTCGCTCATTCCATTCCATTCTTTCCATATTGATACCTTGGCCCGGTTCTGTGAAAATATTTGTGATGGACTGAGTACCGAGGTTAAATAATGGTCGTGTAAGAGTTCAGTGCGGAATTCTAAAAATATTGTATTCCTAGCGCTTACATACGCCAATTAAGGTGCACAGATTAAGGCAAACTTTAAATATGTTTTACATACAATACTCTCATATAATGTAATTCTTTACGGATCGTAAAAAACTATGACATAAAGATTATTTTTTCTCGCGTTAAGCACGTACCTAGGATATTGTGTTGTTATTGCCATTATTCGCGCGGTGTCGCTTGTGTAAACTAATTCAGTGACCCGACATTTCATCCTTAAGTCCGGGATTTCACTAAATTCCCATGGGATTCCCCCTACGAATATTTAACTTTTAAATTTTAAGTGCATAACAGTACGACAGTGCGTAAGTGCAGTACGACACCTTAGACAAATCGTGATGAAAAATAGCCTGTGTTTCCAGAAATATTCCAGATTAATTTTGAAACATCGTATATATATAATTTTTTCTATTGTGGCCTAGACACGGATGCTCTAAAATTGTTCGGCATAATTCATAATTTTATGCTTCCGGTGACGAATATTTCCAACCAAAACATCGTGCAATAAAATTTTAACACTGTTTATTTATCGGCCATTAGATGTCCACAAGTTGTAAGCAAGTAAGTTAGCTAGCACGTTCATTGTCTCTTTCTAATGTGTTATTCAGAGATAGTCACAGCTAGTCAGGTGTATGTTAACATAAAACGTGACAGGCGTTGCCTCGTACGGTATATGTGTTACCGATAATATTTGTCACCTTTTACCGAAACGTGAATGGACACGTGCTTGCAATACCAAAGTACGGTATCCTATCGCAATCAGTCGAATAAATACTTACTGAAATCAATATAAACGTTAACCCGAATTTATTTTGTCCGAAAACCCTTCTTATTAGGTTATTACCGTTTGACCGAAGACTGTGTTCGTATTTTTTTGTTTCATCTATTGTTGTTATGTCAGTGTACTTACCTATCATTTTGTCCGAAAAAATTCAGCACTAAGTTTCGATTTATATAATCTATTTTTCGCTTACCCGATGATACGTTTGGCATTTGTGATTTGATACGCTTTGTACAGACTTTGTATTAAAGGAACTGAATAAAAAAATATTTAAAAACATAAGCAAAAACAGAGGCAAAGGCGTAAGAAATTAAGTATTTCTTCTATTTTTAAAATGTTATCTCTATGGTCCCCAAAACAGGATAGGGTTTGAAGTAAGATACAATAGCGAGTTATGACCAACAGTGCATCTTCCGGCTGATAATGATGTGACAATACGCCCCATAAGCACGCAGATCATCATCAAGAGATTCTACATCTTTTTAATTGAGTAATAATAAAAAACATATAATTTTAAAACAGAGTTTATAATTACCCAGATCTTTATAAGGAAATATATTTGTAATAAATTCTAATTACGTCGTATCTTTACAAAAAATACTAATGACCACGCGCTGTAAACATAAATCCTAAGTCTACCGTTAGTAGTTACTGAGAAAAGTCACTGTCACACAAGAATTTTACCATAACGATCCATTTCTTAGAAAAAACATAGGAATCTTATTAGAGGGCTTTTAAAAAAATATATAATTGTACAGTCAAGTGCAAAAATAAGTATCTATTCGAACCACTCAAAAAATATGTTACTAGGGCCTTATTGCGTCGGAATAAGAGTCTGTGGTACTTATTTTTGAAAATTTTACTTAATAAGTTCATATTTTTACACTTGACTGTATGTACCTTCCCCATATAATTATAAAACCATAGTAACATAAGCTATGTATATTGAAATGTTTAAAACTATTAGGGATAAAAAATACCCCAGGCACTTTTGATGAGTTTAGTTTTGATTCCGCGTAAACAAGACATGATCTGTGCACAGATAACTTAAAAAAATGTAATAGCTATTATTTCAATAAGTATTTTATTTTATTAGTTTGATTCATTATTTTTAAATGATTTAATTACTTTACTGCCTTGTTTACGAGTATTCCCTTGAAAACAAAACCCCGAAAATAAATCCAACCGTACAAATACTTACTATTCTCGTAAAAAAGAACCTTTGACGTGCTACTTTTTTCTTTATTTTTCTTAATCAAGTTTATCACTGGAACGTGCGTTCTTCCAATTAAAGTTGTTTATTCCATTGGCTCGTGTAACAAAAATATAATAAAATCTAACAGATTTTTAAATTTCACAGTTCACACATCACAACACATTTCGCAATTAATTCAAAACCTGGGCGACCACACTTTGATAAGTGTTTGTAATATTATAAAACTAGTTTTTCCACATGAGACCTAGCCAGTTTGCTTTTCACCTTCAAATATCTAGTAGCAATTTTCGTCGGAATAGTTAATTCTTATAATGTCATAGAATTGCCTAAAAAATCAAGTACATAAAAGCAATGATCTTGCAAGCAAGCAGGGGTCTTTGGGTCTAGGAAGCAATGGTCTTTGGCCCTTTAGGTGAGTTAATGTCTTAATCCAAAGAAAACAGGATTTGAATCATATTATGGCTTAACGCATCAGAGGCGTCATCTCGAAAAATCATTGATTTCGTTATCAAATGTATTATTGCTAATAAAAAAACAAATAATCTTATTCCTAAATAAATCTCATTATGGAGTTCTTTGAAAATATCTCATATCTAATGCATTATTTTGCGACGAATTCCAAATGGTTTCTTAAGCATCCCTTAATATAGAATTTAACAGAGAGTTTTTGCACACCTATATCGTATTTATAATACAAACGCATCGACGACGCGTTAAAAAAACGTAATGCAATGTCCAAGGGCCTTTACTTAGTTAGGAAGCACTGGATCTGCACGTGATCTAGCATTAGGTTTTTCACAGAACTAGTAGTATCTAATTGCAGATAGGCAAGGATAAATTTTATTATTTATGTCCTCGATTATTCATCACAAACGTTATTTCAGCTGCGCTAACGGCTATTCGCAGCGAAGATAAAATCTAGCGTGCAAACCTTCTGGTGATTTCTCGTTAGTCGTAAGTACTAACCTCGCGTCTCTTGCGCACTGGGATTAATATAAATCGTCATATAACTTTTTTTGCACTTTGAAGTACTAATTTTATGTAAATTACTTATCTCTTAGAACATTTTTTGCTATCGGCCACCGTTTACGAGTTATTTACGAAAAACTAAAAAAGGGACATCCTCCACCCGTTTCACCCCCACCCATCAATACTTTTAGTATATGCCTGGGAGGCAATTTTTGGTCTTCGTTGGGTAGGCTAAAGAACAAGGTTTCTAGAAACTGCTAACCACGGACAGAAAGAAGGACAGATCTATAAACAGACCCGCAGACGGACATGTCGCCATGTAACTAAGTATAAGGATTTTATGTTAGAACTAAATACGAAAACTTCTAAAGGACTCTTAGTTCGACAAAGCAAATTCCAACTCTGAAGTGAATATCCAAGCTCACAGGACGCCATCACGGGTATTTATAGCACTTGCAGGAACCTCCATCAAAAGTTACCCAAAAATAATACTTAAGTGTAGCCGCCGGCTACTGCCGATTACGCATTACGCAACTTGGAGTTATTAAATGCTAAATAAGTGGCACCTTCGAGCACTTAATGGGTCTTTTTGAGAGGATCAATCAATTTTGGAAGACGCATATCAATTTTAAAATCATGTGGTGGTTTAGTAAGACTATTTATGGAAATATACAGAAGGTATATCGTGGAAAATAGGTAACATATAATAATGTATCTACCTATTCGATGTTTATAAACCTCCTTTGAAAGTATAAAAAAAGCTATCACACACTCAGAAATAACCTTCACTGATAGGAGCCCCAAAATCTCCGCCATTCGTCAACATTTACACAATTAATATACGTTTATACTTACGTTGCAAATTTCAGAAACAATCGCTGAAACCTGAACATGGTTACATAAAGAGTGAAGAATCATGATAATTTATGTAAGCTCGGCCGTTGCGGTGGGATCTCGGAACAGACGTCTTTCATTGCCTCGGTTATGCTTAGTTACAGCATTATGCTCTGCCGTCAAATTTTCACGCCTCTTTGCCACGTTTGTGTGTCAACGTATCTGTAGATTCACAGTCCATGCCAACGCGAAATAAACCCTGTTACAACTCGGAGAAAGCTGATTTGTTCCATTCAAAGGACGCGCAGGAAACCATACGAGTAATTAATTAAATATATTGAATGCGATTTTGTTTTTGGGTCAGGTGAAATTTCTCGCGTCTCCTTGCGTTGTGCGTGAGTTCAATCAAAAACGGAAACTCGTTATCGGTGCAACTTTGTACGTCTACCGTACGAACGTGTTTAATGTTTATTTGTGAAAGTTAGGCTCGTTCAAGGCAAGGATCTGCTCCTTAAATGTCCACAGGCCGTGATTAATCAGTGTCCTCCGGCTTAGCGTGTTTGCCACAAAATGTAAACTGGCACGCAAATCGAGCGGTCCTGAATAGCTATTATTCAAAATGATATAATTGTCTCAATGATCATAGCACAGAGCGCCCGCCAGCGCCGATCTGCTTCGATCTGCTTCTTAATTGCTTCGTTGTTATCTTAAATACTTTTAGATGTGGATGTTTTACAACTTTGTCCCACTTCCCGCCGTAGACGGGTAGAGATGTCATTAAAAGAGGCACATCTAGTTAGCGTTGACCTGGCAGCAAATATTTGCAAGTGGGACAACGGATTTTGGTAACATTTCATTACTTACTTCGTAAAATAGTTCTTGTTTTTAGGGTTCCGTTGTCAAATAGGAACCCTTATAGTTTCGCCATGTCTATCCGTCTTTCGGTCTGTCTGTATGTCCGCGGCTAAGCTCAGATACCGTTAGTACTAGAAAACTGTTATTTGTCATGAATACACATATCAGTCACGACGACAAAGTGGTAAAATAAATAATAATAAAAAAATGGGTGTGATTTTTTTTCGACTAACCCTATAGTGTGGGGTATCGTTGGATAGGTCTTTTAAAACCAATCAAATAAATAAATGAAAACTCATTCACATTTCAACCCAATCTTACGGTAAGATTGAGTTCCAATGTAAATAAGTCTTAATTTTTTATAAAGAAAAACTTTGTCAAGTTTTTTTTTATTTATTCATTTTGCATAGCTGCTGAATTAAACCAGTGCATTCTGATCCAGTTCGCGCATCAATTTAGTTAAGGTGGCAGTACTGACTTAACGAGATTTTTAGTGTACTTACTTATTGCTTTATGCACATTTTTTTTTTCGTCAATGTTTTTTGATAAGATTATTTATCATTTTTGAATGTTCATTAAATGGAAATGTTTTTAAGCTAGTAAGCTAAACAGTGGACATGTAATTTTTTTCACTGTGATAGATCAAATCTTGACCAAATTACAGAAGAAGAGGCAAAACTTAAATTGAAATAAAAAAATAAAAACCTGTGGTAGTTTTTTCCAAATGCTTTTTTGCATCTAATAACTCAATCTCCAAGATTATTTTTTAATAAAAATAAACGAAAAAAATAATCAATTCCGAATATCACAACTTGAAATCTTAGTGCGGGTATACATTTTTCAAAAATTCAGAAAAATCGAAACATCTCGGAAACGGTGAGACTTTTACTGAGGTATTTTTTATATTTGGTAGATGACCTGCCCACCTATCTCCCATTTCTGTATGTCGTACTACTTGGGACACCCTATATAATAGTCTGGGGCATTCAGTTTTTAAATAACTTTTATCAACTTTAATTGCTTTTTCCGTTACTAACTTGATATTAATTTGTCCGCAATATATATATATATATATATATATATATATATATTTACACTTACACTAGTCAAAAAATTGGTCAACCACAATTGAAAGCGGAATGATGTGGGGATTTTACGAGGACCCTCTTTTGCCTCAATTTAGATACAGACATTAATAAACTATTTTCTAAAGTCGTTATCTAAATGACTTAATGATATTTTATTTACTTTATGTTTTGTTCCGTTATAGATGCCACTTACTTAAAGCATAACAGGAATTTTGTTGAAGCAACAAACACTTTAATATGTTACTGTTGATTAAGGTCGTTGTAAACGATTTCAGTCCAATATTGGAATTCGTTAAAAGGTAGTAAAACAATTAAGTATGTATCGCAGCCTTTTAAGGAGGCTACACATACATGGTCGGTTAAGCAGCAAAATATATCTTCATAGTTGATAACCAATACACATTATACACATCGAATTATAATACACGAAATACTAATGGTTTATAATAGGTATATCCTTCAATAGTTTATTAGCGTTTCGTTAATCTTAAGTACCTACCTTGGTTGTCCTAAGTTAAATTGGACGGTGTTATTTTTTGTGTTGCATCGATTTTCTCAAATCATATATCATTATTAACTACGAAACAAATTTAAGGTTTAAAAACTTTAGCATAAAGCCTACATAAATAAAGATTACGTAGCAAAATTTTGAAAATTCTGTAACAATAAACATTGTCTAAGCTGATATCTTAGTTTTTTTTCTTTTCTGTAGTCGATTCTGATAATCGTTACTCCGTAATAGTGAATTGAGTACAATGTGAGCCACTATTGTTTCCGAGGATGATTTTTTCTTTCACGCTTGCACCTTGATGAACATTGGCACTGCTTGCATCAAACACATAATTTTGTTAATTCGTTACTAGCAGACCCGGCAGACGTCGTTCTGAACGAAAAACTGTGGGGATGTGGTCTATAACTGACAGTTACGAAACCCATGAACATTTTGCATGGGAAAATGTTATTTCTTTTATTTTAATTTTTCGTCAATTTCGCAATGTTTTTAATGCTTTTTCTTTTTCTTGAGTTATAAATGGTGTAACTAACACGACTTTGTTATATATCGACTACACGACTTTGTTCGATTTATTTACTCAATAAATCTTCATCGTCATCCGCCTATTTACGTCCCACTGCTGGGCACAAGCATCTCGGAATGAAATTTCTTAGGCCGTAGTTCCCACGCGGGCCCAGTGCGGATTGGGAACTTCGAACACACCCTTGAATTGTTGCCCTTTAATTTGTGCGAGTTCTTCACGAAAAACATGTATTCTTAATCTGTGTTGTATTGACACGAAACTCACGAGTAGTTCATTAAAAAACCAATAGGTAATTATGTGCTAATAACTGAGCTAAGTGACAAAAGAAGGTTTAAATTGCAAGATATTGAGTGTTAAAGACGATTAGATTACTTCGAAGTTATTTAAACTTTACTTGCGGTTAACACTGTTAAGTAGAAATTCCTAATTAGTAATAATTTCAGTTTTTACGATAAGCGGTTGGGTTGGGAATTTACAAGCGAATCTTTATCGAAAATGTAACTGCAGTAAGATTTACGATTGAGACCGGCGAATTGCATTTCAACAACAATGTCGTAAACGCGCGTAACAGTTAGCGAGTGCAGGCTGCCACAATATGATGTGGCTTGTTTTGTCGCTAAGGGCCATACATCACGTGATTACTGATGAAATTACATTATAGGCCTAGATCAGCACAATGCTGGGCTAAATTTTCCATACCTTCCATAGAAGAAAAGCCATAATACTCGTATAGAGCGAGGAGCTATAACTTTTACGTAAATCTTGTAACTTTTTTTTTTTTAAATAGCTTATAATGTGTCCCACTGCAGGGCAAAAGCCTCCCCTTTCTTATTCCACTCGTCTCTACTCTTGGCCAGCTCTTGCCAATCTGACTGGAATCGGTCCAGGTCGTCCCGCCATCTCCTCCTAGGTCTGCCTCTGCTCCGGTGCCCGTCGCATGGAACCCAATCGGTGTAACTACCTACTCTAATTTAGAAATCAGATCCTTTTTAAGGGTTGTGGTGGTGTGAAAGTCATTGCCTTAAATCATAAAATCTTAGATTTCGTTGAGCAAGCGTATTCCTAATAGCGTATTTAATAGTTGCGATAGATGGCACTACACGCCAGATTAAGATTTTTGACTGTTTTCACCAATTCTCCGTAGTCTAGTTGGTATGACACCTCTCTGGCGCGTGAAGCCACAGGAGGCGCGGGTTTAAATCCAGTCCGGAAAACCGAAAATCGTTTCATTTTTAAAGTCTTAGTTTCGTTCAACAAGCTTATTAAAAAAACATGCGCGACACGGGATGTTAATACCTAGTATTCAACTGTCACTTTTGTGTGTCAATCCTTCTAAATTGTATTTATTGTTATGGTCTCGATCATAGACGTCTCGATATAACAAAACAATAAAAAAATAACGAAAAATGGAACCGACTACAAAACCCTTGAAAATATTTTTTTAGGTACCTACTAGCTCTAAGTCGGTGCCTCGGCACGAGCTAGCAGGAATGGAACAATATAGTCGTCTACCTCACCTACATACTATGGGTTTCAATCCATCCTGCTGGGTCGTGCTGAGACACCGACTTCGAGCTAGTAGGTACAGTCACCAGCACCAATATCTGACACAAAAAGCGTGCATAAATATCTGATACGACTCTATTTCTAGGGCCGGAAGGACGTGTCAGATATTTTTGCACGCTCCGCTGTGGCAGATATTAATGCTGGTGACTGTACACAGCTATGGACGTTAATTTTGTCCTGTATCACATAAAACAGACGTTGTATTTAATTGAATAATTAAGAATGCGTTCCGTTTACCTGTTTCTATCTGTTCCTTTGTTCTTGGCACGGATCCTGTAAATCTAAGAAAGGTCGACCAGTGGCATTACATTAGTATTCAAATACAATCAGATCACCGCGTTTCCTCTTAGACGTATCTTGGCAGCTGTAGGTAAAAAACTGCAACAAAGTGCGGTTGTCGACGTGCATAGCGTATCTAAGAAATTAATCGACACCGATCATTACCAGGAATTTACTATTTTCCTGGCATAAATTAGAATTGTACCTATAATTTTTCAAACATCTTCTTTCATGCAAACATTGTCCTAACAATTTCTAAAAAAATGATTGAATCAAGCGTTACTTCCATATCAATGAACTAATAAGAATTTATTTGCTTACCCGCGATCTTATGATAGCTACGTTTATGCAAGATATGCGTGTTCATGCAGTTCCTCCACCTCCATACTGTAAAAACACGCACAAATCACACAAACCCATCTATCAATACCACCAGACTACACACGACGTTTCGAACTCAACCAGAGCTCATCTTTAGAGCAACACAACCGTAAGTACACCATGCTACCAGATGATAGACTTTCATAGGCTCAGTCATAGTTGTGTCTAACATCTGGTAGCATGGTGTACTCACGAGCGAAGTTAACGCCATCTAGCGGTATTTCGCCTGCCAATAAACCATTCGAGGTCTCATTTAGAATGACTATAATTTATATTTTAGAACTGCCTAGATCCGGATAAGCTGTACCTATAGATTATGTACGAATTATCCTTTAGATCCGACAATTCATTTACTTAATGTTTCCAAAAAATCAATGTTAGCACTAATAAATTACAAAACTAACTTAATAATTTATTTTCACATGCGAAATAAGTACACAGGCACGTCAAACTTTGCAATGTTTCAAATACTAACTTATTCTACAAAGCATCCTTTACTTGGCCTGAAATGTTTGACGCGATAAAATTTAACAATTGACTGTGTTCAAATATTGTGCATTCCAATTTCAATTCCGTTATTCAAATTTGGAATTAAATGGCGTCATGTTTGGTGTGGCCAGCCAGATACCGCCGATAAAAAATAAGCAATTATTGTTACACGTTGGAGATTTCGCCATTGTGCCGGGTATGCGAAGGCTGATTTTATCAGTTACAAAGCGAAGGAACACGGACAGGATCGACTGACCGTTAAGTTGGCATAGATAACGTGACATCGTTTAGATCAACGGACCACTCTCGCAGATTGAGAATAGATATGTCCTAACAGTTCTTCTAATGAGCGAGCTTGACTTTCTGCCTACTCATTTTTCATTAGCTTAAGTATTATGAACGCCCTTTGTCTGTGTCCGTTTGCTATTCGTCACAGAATCAACAAAAAGTAATCAATAATTATCTAAATTGGATTTAGTAGTACCAATTACCTAAACAGAGGTTCTGGAGTTTTTTACTGAGTACAGTATCGATCGTGTAAAATCTAAGTCTGTGGTTAGGGTGCGCTGCTTCTGCGCAATAGATTTTTGGCGTAACGTCTACTTATTAAAGTAGTGGGGCTACCGAGCTACGCTCGTCGTCATTCTTGTTGGCATATTTTTTTTATCAAAAAAGTTATTTTTGTGACTGTATACACACACAATTTAAAAAAGTTATTTCGATCTCCGAGAAACAAATTACACATGAACTTTAAGAACTTTTACTGGTATCATGCACGCGGTCTAGCTGCGAAAAATTGCCAAACCCTGTGGAAGGTATTTCAGATTTAAAAAAAACGCATACTTACTTATACAGCGTGTATTTTTGACACTACGAGTACGTCAAACTGTAATTAGACGAAGATTTAAGTGCTGTGAACCGATATCAAAATATTTTTTTAAATTTAGAATTAACTACCTATCATAGAGCGTAATAAATTTTTGAAATATTTTCGAGCGGTAATGTAATGCGTACAGTAATTTGATACGAGAGAGAAGCGTTCTGTGACAGCTGTCACGTCAAAAAAATGCGACGTTTAGAACAAAAACAAAGTAGTGATACATTGCGTGCTAATTAATTTTATAGGGAAAATAATAAGTCTCTTTTTTTTTTACTAAAACATAATAAAATGTGTTCGAACAACACCAAGTAGGCTCAAGACTAAAAACTAAACTACTGACACAATACAAACTCGATTGATTTATATTTTCTTATTTTTCGTTTATTTATAATTGCAATGCAATTACTTTGCTGAGTCATTCGTACCTCGATTGGAATAACCAACTACGGAAAGGACATAATAAATAGCTTTTATCCAGAAAATGTGTTGGCTATCCATTAAAATAAGCTTCATCATCGGCTGCCGGAAGACGTCCACTGTTATACGATTAACGGCAATAAGCCACTGGCATCCACCGATTGCCCGTAACTCTCACGATGTCGTCAGACCACCTAGTGGAAAGCCTGCCAACGCTTTGTCTTCCGGTTCGTGGTCGCCATTCGAGGACTTTTCTCCCCTAACGATTATCAGTTATTCGAGCAATGTGGCCTATTACCACTTCAAGTTGCATATTTTTCCAGCTATGTCAGCGACTTTAGTTCTTCGACGAATTTCGGTATCCCGGCTTCTAAAAATAAGCTTGCGAAATTTTAAATATTAAATGAATAGGTACACATTAACTGATAGGTAATTGTTTTTAATCTTAACAGTGCAATCGGACCCATCCCATCCAAGACGACCTTGCGACTTTATTTTAGACGTACGTTACAAAAAGGTAAAATAACCAATCATTGTAATATCCGCTGGACTTTTTGCCGTGACTTAAGGCAACATGCCAGAAGGTTCGGCGCGGTGTACCTACGATGAAGTTTGAAGGAGACGACGCGGTTTAGCTTCTTGTGGCCAAAGCACAGTACATATTTGACAGTCTATTAAGTACAAAAGAAATAAATTGACAGTTTCAGAAAGGAATACGTGTAATTAGGATGACATTATGACATTAGACCGAACGATTTCTCTCTATGCCATCTTCACTGACAGTTACAAGGATGTTCTCAACTGATGTATTAGCACCTAAATAAGTTTACTATGGGGTAGTTAAAACCATTCAGCAATAATTTTAAGACTAAATAATAAAAAAACTATTCTAGAGAATAGATAGAAAAATAGAAAACTCAGTCGCATTTTTTTTCTGTCAAACAATTTTCTTAGCATTACGATTAGATTAATGACAGATAAATGATTAGAAAACGCAAAACGAAAGAAAGGTAACAACGTAAAAAATTATACTCTATAATGAATAAGCTATTCCAGGCTATTTTAGTGCAGCTTCTATGAGTAAGATTGAGTTATTTATTGAGTAGAAACACCCAGTAAGTAACAGAATCTTACTCACAATCTTACTCTATAGTCACATTTACTAAATCTTTTTAAAATAAGTATAAGATTTAAAAAAAACCGGCCAAGTGCAAGCCGGACCCTCGCACGAAGGGTTCCGCACCATAATCAATACAACATTAGACATTAGCAAAAACTTGTTTGGGAGCCCCATTTAAATATTTATTTTATTTCATTTTGGTTATTTATTTTTAAAGTGATTATACAACTAAACACTCCGTGAATATTTTAAGCGTCTACATGTTGCCGTTATTAATATCGAGCAAAAAACGGCAAAAAAAATCACGTTTGTTGTATGGGAGCTCTTCTTAAATATTTATTTTAATCTGTTTAAGTGCCTAGCAATTACGGCTCAAGAGATAGAGCCAAGAAGAGCGCAAGAGATAGAGCTGTCACATCAGACGGACGGGCAGACAGACAGACAGCGGAGTCTCATTTAGGGTTTCATTGGCACCCTTTGGGTACGGAACCCTAATAATCTTACTCATCCGGTTTTTATTGCAAATAAATACTAGCTGTTGACCACGACGTCGCCTACGAAGAATTTATTTATCACTATCCCGCGGGAACTATGCAATAGGAATAAAACTATCCTATCTCATTCCCACGGTTTAAAACTATTGCTAAACAATTAGTTAGGATGGATTTCATACTTATTTTCTAGAATATGTCACTTAACTTTCCATAAATCATTCCACCACACCTGTTTTGTACTCAACATCAAACTACTCAAAATTACGTCGAAAACTACAGCCCCACTACTACGAAGTGCAAAATTCTAACTTCGTATCATGCCGTCCCACTGACGCTAATATTATTTAATACGAGAGTGAGAGTGACGGCACGTTACGAACTTCGATTTTAAAATTTCGTAGTAGCCCCCAAGTTACTGTGCGCAAACGCATATTTATTGTATTAACCTCGGCACGTCATACGTTATCAATGGACAGGATTTATGGTGTTTAAATATTGGCGTGCACAAGCATTACTTACGCTATTAGTTCAACCACAATCGAAACGTCACCACAGAACAAATATACCGAACAGAAATTGTGCTAAATATCGCGCAAACAATTTCTATACTGGCACGTGCCGTTTACTCTGCAGATAAAAGGCACGGATAATTCACTAAATAAAAATTACAACTCGTTAACCATAAACAAAATCTCTTTAGCACTTTTTTTTAGCTTGATATAGTGTCCCGCTGCTGGACAACTTGACCTGCCAAAAATTGGTCTGGCGACTTTGGCGCTATGTCAAGTACACGTCCAAATCGTCCCGCCAACCCCTTCTCGGTCTCCCTCGCCGATATCCATTCTCACTCTGATTTTAGCACTATGCAAACTTTTTTTGTAAAGAAAGGTAAGGATTTTTATAAAAGTTCATTAACCCCTTCACCAACAACATTAGAAATAAGGTCTCACGAACTTTTATAGAACCCGCATATATGTAGTTAGTAAGTTAACTTAGTTTTAGAGTAAGTACCCTTCTTGTGTACTTTTATATACCTACCTAATTGTTGGCAATGAACGCATTTTCTTTCTTTCTTCTCTCTTTCAAGTATCCGTACTAAATTACGAATCCAATTAGAGTTCAAGGATCTTTTGGAAGGTCAAAATCGGAAGTAGCGCGCAAGATTTGTAGTAGAAAAATGAATTAAGAAATAAACTAAGAAAATATAAAAGCTACCCGTAGATAAAACACATACGCCCCAATTCCTTGCGCCAAAGAATGACAAGTTTTACTATAACGGATCCCCATATCCATAATGTGGGTCTTGGATACTGCGTATTAATTGCAATAATAAAACGACTAATATAAGAAATCTGCGAGCGTGGCAACCCTCGCATAGCTGAATCCGTAATGTCAATGCCTCATTCTTCTGCCTCATTTAGTAGGCTAAGGAAAAAGCAATTAAAATTAGCATGCGACCCCATTCCTAGGTATTATTTCTCGTATTGAAAAAGAAAACATTTTATTTGAAATTGCGTAAACAATGTTGTCAGACGCACATTTTCCCCTCAAAATAATAAAAAGTCTATTTTTTTTCTACAAATCGGTACTTAGATATATGTCTACTTATTTTACACTGCAATTTTTACCACTATACGCTACTGCCTAATCTCCACCGACATCACTTACGTAGGTACATTTCTTACTAATTATTCCACATTTCTTCACCTAAAAAAATGTTTTTTATATTGACCTTAACAAAGTCAAAGTCAAAGTCAAAATATCTTTATTCAATTTAGACTAGAACAAGCACTTATGAATGCCAAAAAATAATCTACCACCGGTTCGGAAAAACCTCTGTTGAGAAGAATCCGGCAAGAAACTCAACGAGGTATATTTTTTTAAACAGATTTACAATATTATTAAATGATATGTAGTACATCACAAGTATTTAACACAACTTTATTTTTAACACAGTAGGTTCGCTATTTGAAGGTATCGCTAATGCGGATCTGAATTATTTCCAAATATCACTGTCCATGATATAATCATTAACTTTATAATAACCTCACCCGACGGTATTGGGACTTGAGGTATATCAGTCTCGCTACTCAGACAAGATTTGATTTCTTAACTTCATCCCTTTACCTCACCGGCAAATTAGCGAACATTCAAAACGACTTAAGTACATATGCTTAATTCTTGAAAACTAGCCATGCCCAAAAGCTTTTACCTTTAAGAAGTGTCACACACAGGAGCATAAATTTACCCCTTTGTATTAATCTTCTTCTGAAAGTGCTAATCGATTACTAGAGGTTGGAGTTAGTTCTGAAAATATATCTCTGTCTTGTCTGCACTGCGGATCCCGGTCCGCTCCCTTATATTCCGCAGCCATGATATCTTTCGCCGGTTGCGCCTTACAGGGCGCCGTTTTCCCTGTCTCTTTGCCCATCAATACTAACTGCAGCAGCTGATGTCTGCCATGGCGCAGCCCGTGCCCCAGGTTCTTATTCGATTTGTGCTGTATTACTACAGAGAGATCTGTGCAATATTATTAAAGAACCTCAATTTTCAGGGGAAATCCCTTGAATATGGCACTGCCATCAATATATAATTATGTACGTGTTACTACAAGTTGCCTAAGCGCAATGGGTGCGATAGAACAATACGAGAACGTAATAATGTTTTCGGTACGACATGTAATCTGGCTGATTTTCAACGTCCGGCCGCGTTAACAGGTGGAACGACCTGAGGATTAAATTTGGATGTTATGTCGTTTCGAGTAATTTACTGAACCTTTTTTTACGTTTTGAATGTCACGGAAAATTCTAGAAGTAAAGCAAGCCCCTTATTTTACAACACAAGCGCATTGAATTTGCAACTGAAACCGATGTTTTGATCAGTGAATGTTCGCTCGCGGGTTGTAGGTACGGTAATGTTGCTGTAAACGTTATTTTTGTAAACATACGTTTTAATGGAATATTTGCAACAATGGTGGCCAATGGGCCAATAATTCCAGGATACAACTCTTTGAATAAAAAATAGTGCAAACCTTGAAAACTATAAAAATTTTCAATTAACCTTATTTTTTTTATAGTTTAATAGGTATATAATAATCAACTTTTGGCAAACAAAACAACTTAATATCAAAACTTAACTTAATATCAAAGGCGTATTATAAAGTTAATGATTATATCATGGACACGGATATTTGGAAATAATTCCGATCCGCATTAGCGATCCCTTCAAATAGCGAACCTACTGTGTTAAAAATAAAGTTGTGTTAAATACTTGTGATGTATACATATCATTTAATAATATTGTAAATCTGTTTAAAAAAATATATACCTCGTTGAGTTTCTTGCCGGATTCTTCTCAGCAGAGGTTTTTCCGAACCGGTGGTAGATTTTTTTTGACATTCATAAGTGCTTGTTATAGCCTAAATTGAATAAAGATATTTTGACTTTGACTTTGACTGTTGGCTAACAAAATGACGTCATAGGTCACTGATACCATACAAACGCGTTTATTTTAAAATATATGAACAAAAATTTATGCCCACCTAGACAGCTCTGATGTACGATGGCGACTGTATACCTATATATTAGTTTAATATGTAGATTGACTCCCAAAAAACAGACATTCCAGAAGTGTTTTTGACATAATCATGTTTTTCACGCGCGGCGCAGGTTTCAAACTACGTCACTTACCTAATAGAAGTTTATATTCTAAATTGACCGAAGCCAAGTAAAAACGTTTTATATTTGGAATATCCAACAACAACGCAACTACCGTTGCTATTGTATAGATAATCATCATCATTATCCGATTCACTTTACAAAACAAATTGCTTCGTTAAATGCTTGACACATCGCACTGCGTATACGGTAAAAAGTAACTGTAAAACGTATTCTACATTTTGGTTTTATTTACTTCATTCACGACATTGGCAAGAAAGAATTTTTTTTTCTTGCCATAGGTGTGAAGGCCTATTTCTTATACTGACGGTATTCTGAGCAAACAATGAGATGAAGGAGAGAGATGTATGAAATCCTCAATTCGATTTCTAAAGTTTTTTTTTATTTGAACGTTGGCATGGCGACTTTTAACACCCTATGGTTATATATCTATAGTCCAATCTAATCAGTAAAATGTAAGCAGCACGCTAAATAGTAACCTCCGTGAGAACAAACGAACCTTGAGTCCGACAAAACAATTCTCAGTATAATTCGTACTCGTAGTAAGCACTAGGTAGTTTTTACTGTTAAATTAAATCTAGAAACAATGGCTGGCCCTCGCGTCTGGAATTTGCGTGACAGTTTTAGTGACACATTCATCAGATTTGGACATAAGTGATAAAATATTATCTATGGAAACTGAAAGTCAACCTTAGTCCTGTAGCGCTCGCATATACCATTTCTTTTTGGTAAACGGATCAGAATGAGGGTAGAATAGAAAAAAAATGTGAAGGCTGAGTTGAGCATCAGACAATCTCACCTGAGTTGCTTTGAAAAACGTCAGAATAGATTTTTTTTTCAATTTTATTCTTCAAGACTAGTTAAGTTAGAAAATATTAGCCTCCTCTTTTTTTAAATCACTTAAAACAGTTTTTTTTTCATTAGTAGGAAGTATAGAGGCTGCGGTGGAAGTTTGCAGGTGGTAGGACCTTGTGCATAGTTCGCCCGGATTGCTACGACCATCTTGCTCGCTAATCCTGCCGTGAAGCAGCAGTGCTTGCACTGTTGTGTTTCGGCGTGGAGAGTAAGACAGCCGGTGAAATTACTGGCACTTGAGGTATACCATCTTAGGCCTCTAGGTTGGCAACGCATCTGCAACACCAAGGGTATTGCAAATGCCAACCGTTGATGATGATGACGATTTATAATTCAATTAACAACTTCATTAGAAAATTAAACCAGACATTTATTATTAACATTAATATCTAGTTATTTGATGAATAAAACAAAAATAATAGTTTCAAAACTAAGTTAGCATACATTTTTCAAACACAAACGCTTCAAACTATAGGTATCTTAGGGGTTACCTACTGAATCAACGGCATTTACTTTTAAATAGGTAAACCGCAAAAAATATGTATCAACAGGACCAAACCTATAAGTATACAATACAATACAATACAATAACTCTTTATTGCACACCAACACAGTAAGCAGTAGGTACAGAAAACAGGTATATGCATAGAGATTTTCTAAGGCCATATAGGCGGCCTTATCGCTTCAGAGCGATCTCTTCCAGGCAACCTTTACAATGGACAAAAGTAAGGAATAAATTATAAGCAGTATTAAAGAGTGAAAATCAAAATAGGTAAATGTAAGTACTTACCGTGACAAAATTGCCACTGAACTGAGAAAATTAAAATGAAACTGAAAAAATTGTAACAAAACTTAACCTTAATTTTTCCATTTTTTGCTTAAGAATTTCGTAATTTTCAACAAAAGTTTTAAATTTTATATCCTAATTATAACCTAAAGCACATTTATTTTCATTTTTTTTCAACCAGTAACAAAATATAGTAAGTAAGTAAATAAATCTTAAATTTAATCATTTTATCCTGACCAATTCAGTAAATTTATTGCATTGCCCAGCATTAAGTACCTAAGTATAAACATTTAATATATGTGAAGAAATCACTGGTTTGAAGAATATGACTGTGGTGTTTATATTTAAAAGTAATAAAAACTTAAATTGAGTGTGCTACAGCGTGTATTGTCGGAAGCCAAGAGAGAGAGTTGCCACATAAAAAATATTAAAAAATAAACATTAATGTTGCAATCATTATAATACATTTCATCAATATGTAAAAAGTTCGACTTCAGTTATTACCGACGTAATGTTACATTAAGTTAAAGATTATTTATTTCTCATAAGATTTATAATCACTTCCTGAGAATTACTTCCATTGCTTTTGCTGACTTGCCAAATTTTTGTAGTTTATCTGTACCATCGCGAAGCATAAATAACGTATTATTGATACAGAAACAAAGGCATAATTCACCCTCAAAACAAATACAAAACATAAGAAATACAATACTCGGTAACAATGTCGCGACTATGTTTTAGTTCATTGATATCGTCGCATTTGCATTTCAGTGCAGTCCTAAGTTCCATACGAAGGTAATCAAAATCAACCTAAATGCTTAACTATATATGGTTTAATCTCAAAAAGGTACACTTATGAAACAAACCTTTAAATATTTAATTAGTCACCTGTCGATAGTTTCATATGAGTCATGTCGCCATACGAACTTGGAACCTGTCTTGGATAGTCTGTTGAATTTCTTATGTACGTCACTTAATTCATGACAAGGCGCAGCACATGTTATTTATTTAATATCATGATTTTCTATTTTAATATCAACACTTGCTTGGTACACAAGCTGAGTGACAATATGAAATTTTCTATCAGAATGATTAACCACAACGTTTGTAAATCACATCCGTATTTCATAATAAATTACATGTTTTACTTTGATCTAAATCTAATTTCTTGTTTTTTTTTTATTAACGGCAACATTTAACTTTCATTGTCAATAAAAACAGTAAAAACTGGATTAATTAAATCAAGATTTACTTTACGGAGCCTCAGTTCAGTACTTTTAGGTTTTCCGTTTATCCACTATCAAACACAATCAAATCTTGTGTCAAAATATCAATTTACTTCTACTTCTACTACGGGCGCAGTGACTCGAAGTGGGTCTTGACTTCCAACTCCAGACTATGATGGTATAGTCCGGTGCTTTACGATCTTGGGCCAGCTCTTGTCAGCCTTAACCCTGAGATCCTAAAGGTTTCTCTGGACCTCATTTCTCCAGCAGTACCTGATACCTACGACCAACCGGTTTAAATCCACTTGGTCGTCCAAAGTACGCTCTCTTCACGGCTCGATCCTCTCCCAACCTTTAGTGTCTCCAATCGTTTTGGGCTCAGACACAAAATATTAATTCATAAAAGTTATTTAAAAATCTATTTTATTTCATTTCCGCCCAACATGTAATCTATGGCGTGTTTTAATTCGGCACGGCCAATAGCATGCGGTAATCTTCCGAAAGAGCCTTGCAACAAGGTTGTGGCGCGGCGCATGCGCGGAATTAGTAAATAGCCTTGCGGAATACAGACCAACAATAATTAATATTTCTCATGGATCCTCCAATAAATGGCCATCTCAACATGGACTGTAAGGACACGTTGACTCTGTAGCTGTATTCAAGCTTGATTTTTTAATGCTTGATATTTTCGAATGTAAAAATGTGACCTACAATTTTACGACGCTCTTGGTATAATAAAGTTGTTTTTATAATTACGCTACAATTTAATGCCTGCTTTAAAAATGGGCTCATTTGAATATATGCTAGCTGTGGTTGGTGATTAGTAGCAATAAGTAAAGGTAAATAATGCTACACGGTCCGGATGAATGATAAGATTTGTTGGCTGCATTCCGCTTTTAATTCGAGAAAATGTTTAATACACTTAAGTAAGTATGTGGGCATTCGTATGTTCAAGTTTATATCGTACACTGAATACTGGGGCAAGAATGAAAACTATGCACCTATATGCGAAACACTCTTAAATGCAAAAATAACTGAATACCAGTGCTAAAAAATACATAAAAAGCCCATTTTCTATGCATAATTTATACACTGACGCAGAATAACTAATAGTATAAGATAGATAAGATAAAGTTTATTGCAGAAAATGGGTAAGTACATACAAGATGGTGTAATACACGTTATTCACTGTGCGCCAAATTCGGCTTGGGTAAGCATGCAAACAATAAAAAGCACTTGATTTTGTTCAGCTGTGAAACTTATGAAGCAAAATAAAGCGATCACGTAATCTAAAAGTTAAAACTAAGTTTACTCGTTTTTGGGCTCCATGTTTAAAAAATCTTTTATAGAATAAACACACAGTTCGCAGAGCCAAGCATATAGTTTTTTCTTAAACATTTTAAAGGGGAGTTCCTTTATGTCTTTGGAAAGTTTGTTGTATAGCTTTATACACATAAAGTAGGGGCTGCGAGTTGTGTGTTTAAGTCGAGCTTAAGGTTTATTTATTTATTTATATAGTGCATACATGTAACATAAGCTCTTAAAGTTAACATGAACCCTGGTAGGGTATAGCATTTGTTGTTATAATTGTTATTATCTATGTATTTACTATTTTAAAACCTTTTCTTTTACAATAACTAATTTCTGTAAGGTAGAAACAGTAAGTCCCTCTGTCTCGACGTATGCGATTATTGTACGATATTACGTCGCAATTTTTCTTAAAATACCTTTGATTTCTGTGTACAAATACTGCTACTTCGTATATATGATGGTAGTGACATTATCTTGTGATGTTTAAAAATGAATTATAGATAATTACTGTTGTCATTATTGGATGGTAATCGCAATATATGACATATCCTTCGGTCCAACTTAATGAAGCAATGATTAAATCCAGTTTTAAATAGACAATAAGTCATCATCACAAAATACATAATAAATTGAGACTGACATCAACAAACACTGATTCTGTAATGCACTGTCTATTTATGTAAAATGCATTAAACATCTCGCTGTATGTATTAGAATTGGAAATTCATTTCCCTTGCAATCATGAATATCTCAAAACGGTTGATTGAAGCTACTGGACAGTTTGACTAAACTGTCTTATAATAAGCTACGACTTAACCAATAGCGTGAGAAAGCCACTTAAAATTAGTAGACACAGAACAGAACTATTAATAATTCATTAACGATCATGCGAGCTAAAAGCAGGACTAAAAAACCAAATAATTGTTGCCTGGCTCAGTTTATAGTGACATTCCGTCATTACTTGCTTAATAAAAATTGGTTATTCTAGAGATTGGTACCGTAATGTTAGAAAAACCAAAAAAAGGAGAGAGAATTAATATTGTAGGAGACGCTACTTCAGTTCTATGAAGGGATAAGCGATAATTATTGATTCGCATTGGGTGGTTCGGTAGACTTATATGTAAGATTCAGTTTGTTAGGCTAATATTTCTTACCAGTAACTATGTAGGTACTTGTGATATTGAAGTTTTTTTAAATTTTGAAAACAAAAAGTATTAAGTTATTCATTTAGTACGATCAAGGACTTTAGTTTATGAGCCTCCATGGAACCATTTCACAGTAAACGTCATAGTGACATCGCATTAATGAACAAGGAAAATCATAATGACTTTTCCTTTGAAAAGATTCCATGGTGGCTCATGATCATGAATAAGATCATAATAAGATCATGTAAAGTCCTTGACCGTTCATGGTCACTCAGCAAAAAGGGTTGGGGTTTTACTGAAATACGGTCGTGAACGATCCATTATCATTTAGTGAGGATGTACAGTCAACTTCAAAGATATCGACACGGCCAAAGTTACAAAAATATGTATACACGACTTTATACACTTAACACCCTGGTCGGTGTATACATATTTTCGTAACTTTGGCCGTATGGTCCTACTCCCGTCTCATAAATTACCCACTATAAATATATTTATTAGTCCTGTGGCATATAGACAACCTTATACGCACAGTGCACGCGCGGGCGTAGTCTCAGACTAGTTTTTACTTTAAATACGGAACCCTAGCAAGGAACATGCAACCCTAGCACGAGTCTGATCCCAGGCCTTCGTGTGATTGTATAATATTCGCGTCACGCGCTGTATCTCGTAAACGAAAGTTGACTGCCTTAATTCAACAGGCGATTTTAGAAATTCGCTCCCCCCTTACTTTTTAAAGGAGATCAATCATTAGTATGTGGCTCGGGTATGTACCTACATGGATAATTTGTATTGAACTGCAGGGCTACTTCGAAACTCGAAGTTCGTGTCGTGCGGTCCCTCTGACACTTATACTATTTAATACGAGAGCGAGAGAGACGGTACGACACGAACTTCGATTTTCGAACTTCGGAGTAGGCCCTCTGTATGGGCATTTCGGTGTTCTAAAGTCAATATTTCCAAGACAAAAAAACGGGAAATCATGGAACCCACGCACAGGATGTAGGTACATTCAGCAGCAGAAGTAGGTGAGCGTTGTATTGCTCAAAATGATTTAAAGGCTGACTAGGAATATAAAAAACCTGGAGCGAGGGCAGCACTTCTACGTTTTATATTGGAACATTTTTCACACTTACTATACGATACTACCAGTCATATTGACAACGGTGTCGGTGATGTTATTTAAAGGAATATTTTCTAATCCCTCAGACTTTTTCTATGAAAAATACTTTTATACATTTTGAATTATTTTCCTTCCAAGGCTATGGATAATCTTGACTGTGTATTATAAATAAAGTGAGACCAAACAAATGTGGACAAAACGGCTTAAGGTCTAGTTTAGAGCCGAAAAAACATTACAAATTGCGGCCATGTAGACTTAAATCGGTTCCCATATATGTACGTAACCCCGAAACTCCTTCGTCAGAGCATTCCACTAATATTGAGGTAAACTAAACATGAAGGCACATGTAGTTGCTTTGCTAACACAACTGGCTCGCCCGAGTACTTGCACTGGCACGTGCAGCAGAAATATTTTAGATCGAAGCCTGTAAACAATTGACCAAGACAACTTATCTAATATTAAGCAAACACCAGAATGGTATTATCGAGGGGCAACTACAACGTGACCGTTTATTTCTAAACAAACTGCCCAAACAAAGAGCACTGATTACAAACACGCGTGTGCCATTGACTTGTAACTATTTACACATAAACGCGACATAGACGCGCAAGTGTCACTAAACGGAAAACGAAGGTGTTAGATGAACCATTCGTGAATCATCTATGTATACATTAATGTATGAGGATTGTTAACACTGGCTGGCAACGACGCGGCCACTTTCCGACGACGTGGAATCGTTGGCGCCGCACTCCGCTTTTAGCTTCGCCCATAATTGCTTGTGCACTCACACTTGCACGGCCTTCCTATTCTGATGCGAACCAGTCCTTAGCAACCAATTCCCATCTCTTAATCTCTTTCAAGACACCCGCGTATGACAACGATGATTGCTACCATGCAAGTCCGAATAGGGACGCCGCTCCGCCACATGAACGGTGCCTCAAACAAGTTTGCAACTTTGTGAGAAGGATGAACATCGAGCTATGCAGTCTGCACACACTTTCCAGTGCATATTTATATCGCATCGCCACGCAATCGCGCCTTAGGGGCCTTGGCATATTCTCTTTTACCGGCCGACGTGTAAATAAAATACAGCCAGCAGGATATTATTCTCAAAACACGTGTCGAACGAATCAGTGCCTAGGTGGCCTGGGCGATTGTTCAATTTGAAATCATCGCCGAATGTTGACGAGTAAACCAATACCGGCGAGCCATTGCAATCACAACACCGGCACCATTATGGCGATAGACAATTGATGGGTCGTGCGAACAATGGGTTGTAACAAATAAACGCGTTGTTTGAATGCCCTCATCAAAACGTGGCCGTAGAGGAACCGTCACGAACAGCGCTCATGGCAAGGTGGGTGCGATGTAGTTTTCCTCCCTTGTTTTGCTCCCGTCTCGTGCTGGCGCAACGTGTTGTACATATACTAGTATTGCATAACTAATACGCCAGACTATAACGATTTCAACCAATAATCATGTACTACTCTGATTTAAGTCGCAGTTGAACGAGTGGCATTTTTAATCTCAAATGCTGTTCATATAAAGAAAAAAAAATAAAGATTACAATTATTTGCGCGAATTCGACACAAAGGAAACAATTAAAACCCTGCTATGTTTTCAAATTTACCCATAGTTTCAATCTTCTAGTGCACACGAGTGACTAATTTGACGCCGCCGTAAATTATTGATTGACAAACATCCCATTTTTTCCTCGTTTAGCTATATTATAACCGCAAGAATTTTCCAGCATGCCTAACTATTGCTTGTGGACTGTTGACTGGCGTTATGCAACACCGCGGGCAACGGTTTAAATCGACATACTCGTATAACCTTTTAAGTTTCGCAGTAAAATATAACTTAGCTTCAAACCGAGCTAATCTCAAAAATGGTTATAAAACTAATTTAGCATATTTCAGCAGATATTTTGTCAACATCCGTCTCAACACCCCTGTAGGTTATTCATTGGATTTTTGACGCGGTGCACTTCAGATATAGCCAAAAACACACTTTAATCTAACTTAAATAAATACAATGAATGGTAGGTAAACGACAGATGTCTTCAAACTGACATGGTTTGATCACTAGTTTTAAGATTGTCTAAGTCTCTGTGTTACCGTGATAGTACGTAACACGCTTAATGTTGCTGGCCGGCTACAATCAGGAACTTTATGTCTATAGTTCTTGGACCTTTGAACCTGCACATTGTCTACACTATTGAAATATAATTCAATTAAGGAACGAAAATCAAATGATGTACGAAGCAAAAATCCGAAAGAAAAAATACTGGCCAGTACAATATTTACCTTTTTAACCGTTACGTGAAATAGGTCACCAGAGTCCAACGTCCCAGTACTAAAAAGGAAAGCGTTAAATAATAATGTGTAAATTGGTTGAGTAATATAACAAACAGTGTCATACCCTAAGCCTGCCATCATAAACGATGCGAGCGAAGCTAAAAAAAATATCTGAATCTGTCCTACTTAGATACATTCTTGTCAAATAGTTTAAATTCAGTTCAATATTGTTGGGAAAATAAACAGAGAAACACTCTTTATAGGATTCTCGTCGCTCATACAAGTCAACTTTGCGTTTCCTGCCATCAAAATACCGTGATAATCTTCCAAATGATATATACAAACCTTCAAATCAACACCTTTAGCCCTGAAAAGTCTACCAATGGCCAGACAGTACTTTCGCAATTATAATATTGATTTGGATGGCACGGACGTATCGCCTCGATAACCGTCTCACACGTCTTCATTTGTGCAGGCCTTGTCCTCCTGTAGATCGTGCAGTCTCGTAGACGGTGACCACTAGAGAGGCTAAGACGCACCTTTAATAACCGACATTAAACAATTTGTTATTAATTCGACTCGCATTTCTGTAATTTGTTGTAATGAATTATGGATGAATCAGGCGCCATGGCAACTTAAACTGTAATGCGATTGTGGGAAGATGGCCGGCATAGTTTTTCGTAAATATATGGGTACGATTTTCAGGGAGAGGGATCGTGTCCTGCCGTGAACCTCCACTCTCGAAACCCGTCGAGAAGGAACGTGGGTAGGTATGCCTAAAGGCAAATTAATGACACACGACGTATTAACCCGTTCAAAAAGCTGCCGAGTAGACAAAATAACCTATCTTAACCGTGATTCCTACAAAGACAATGCTAATAGTTTAGTTGGGTCAAAGCAACCAAAACAACAATTTTGGTATTCTTGAATATTATCGCATTTAATCGTTACCTCGTCAAACTACTATTACCTCTAAGGTTCGGTAAAGAATGCACGATTAAGCAACACTCGGACGACGACATAAAAATATTCTACGTTAATATTAAAGCACAAATATTGCAGCTGCCGCGCTTACTCAATAGTGGTGATCATCCTTTACCTACTGAAAACACATCTTTGTATGCCTTTTTCACACATCTGAAGTACCATAAACCCGTTTATTATTTAGGCGCAAATGTGTATAAGTGTGTCGTCTACATAAAAATAGAATAAAAAAATGTGATATGTCATTTAGCACAATACTTATGCAGAAACTGTCAGTTCTATTCCTAATCTATCGCAGTCTAATAGTAACAGCATTATACTCGTACTTTTATTAGTTTACTTTTTCAAAGGGGGATTAAGGAGAAGATGGTTTTAACGCGCTGGTTTAAAATTTAATTAGATTATTGTTTTCGCTCTGTTATTGATGACACTTTTAAATTATGTATTTTTTTATATATAAAATACCCAGCTGTTGAACTCTGTGATTATCTTTTATTTGACTCAGGCAACGCGGGTCTTCCTTTCGCAGCTGCTAATATATTGGTGGTCGCATTCATATCTCATTACGAATATTTGGCTATATCCGTTCAGTTGCATCTTCGCTTGGTTTTACAAAAGTAAAACTTACACTGTCCGTTTAGTTCCTTAGCACAGCTCCATGTAACACTGTCTAGCGAACTCCTCAATCGTGCAAGACGAAGTTCTAAAGTTGTTGGGGTCAACTTAGGACTACGACAGATATTCCAGAATTGGTGAAAATAACCCCCAAAAGGGATTAAGTGTACTTGATGTGGGACAGGTTAAATTAGACTTAGGTCATGAGTTACATAATCTGCTTTTTATTCGTCCTAATTTTTTTATATGATATACTTTGTTATTTAACCATAAGTAAACAATCCAGCGACGAACGAACGAATGTAGCGACGACCTGGTTAAGATCGCGGGATCGCGGTGGATTCGAAAAGCACAAGACCGGTCTGAGTGGAGAGCCTTGGGGGAGGCCTATCTCCAGCAGTGGACGTCTTTCGGCTGACATGAATGAATGATGAATGAAACAATCCAGCTATCAATGATCATGAAGCTAGTAACTGCATCAAAATACCAGAGGCAGTATTGTCTATCGCTTGGCCGCCTGTGATTGCATTCTCCATCTTTTTCTACCGTCACACCGTGCGACAGAAAGAAGCGATGATAACGATTATGATTCCGATTGCGTTAGAAAATAAGAGGCCGTACCTATTGTCAAGCGAGCTAACGATCCTACATTCTTTAAAAAATATGTCATATTGTAATTAACTGGGAATCAGATATTTTACAACTAATCGACAGCAATAATTAAGCATCTTTTAATGTCATTAATCAAAAACCGTTCTGGTGGTATTAAGGAGTAATTGATATAAAACTATCACTTTATCTGTATTTAATAGATGTCAACGTGGTAGCCATTTGTTTGCGGTCAGTATAATTGATTGGTTAATTATGAGAAAATTTTGACGATATTACAAGATCTCGGAGAGTTTGGCATGCGATGCGAACATGCGTCATAATCATAAGAGGTGACCTAAGCCAATGTCCAGCGTGCAAAAAACACATTTCCTAATCATAAGAAACGAATTGATTAAAAAAAACATATTCTAGGAACTGATTTCGCGGTCATTAAAAGGTCTGATACTGAATTTCAAAGACATCGAAGGCTGTACATAATTTAGACACATTGGACACTGTTCCGTAGCTCCAAAGGTTGAATTTTACGATGTCTGTTACGCAGAAGGTGAGGATATAATGTTTGTGATACCAACAGGTTTGGCCGTGAAGATTCGCGCGGATGTAGACTTAATAATGCTTTCTTATTATGCAATGCTACGAAACTAGTTTTTAATTTGATTGGAATCACGCAGTTTTGCCTTGTCTGACGCGGGGCAAACGGTGATCCGTGTTCCAACGTTCACGTAGAATACTTTTTTTGTTACGATTTTCGGACACTTTATGGGTCAGCAAACCTTGCTAATATTAAAAATTCTTACAACCATATTTAATTTCTTATATTAAAGAACGTACACACAATCGTCAATGATAAATTCTCTTCTAGTATATATAAAGTCGTCATCATTGTATTCTTAACAACGTCCTTCGCTGTTAGAGTTAAATATTTTACGTAGGTACGGATCTCATTTATAAAGATTTCACATTTACACTTTCTCCTTTTTTTGTTGACTTAATAAAAGTTTGTCGCCTTGCCCGCGCATGAGGCCAGTACGAGTACGTTTGAAGATGGCAAATTTGCGCAAAGCCATGTCTTGGTTTTACGTTTGATGCGTCATTTTTTTATACTTATATCTTCGAGTAAATAAATAGTGATGGAGGTCAAATGTTGAATCTTGACCTCGTCGACATGAAATCGGTCTCTTAAGATTCAGTATTATTAGACTCTACTTTGGTCTAAGTATCTTGTTTATTATTCAGTTACTTCCATCTACCGGGTATCGTAGATTACACAATATTTAAGGTCCATTCCCGTTTCTAAAATAAAGCAACTTGACTAAACTGTTGCATCACTTTAATTTTCCCGGAATAACGGAGCAAATAAGATGTGGAATATTACATTTGTTCAGTTAAATACTATCCAACTAATTAGTCATCGAGTGTTTTTGTTTTCAAACGAATTTGCGGTATATAATAACTCAATATATTGGTTTGGGAATAAGACGCGTGTACTGGTAATGTGGTAATGATATCATTGGCCCACATTTATTGAAATCTCTGTTTATTAATGTTCGTAGTTTAGAATTACTTCATCGATGGCTGTCGATTTTGCCATTATAAAGTAGGCATAATACTTTCAATTTAAACCACTACCATCTACCAAGTACGGCAGAAGCGAATACATAGTAATAGTAGAATTATTGTGTGTAGATACTACTAGATAGCATAGGTAGATACTGTTAGGTAGCAAAAACGTCTTATTCAATACGTTTGTATTGTCCTATACGTTATATCGTAAGCAGTTTCTTTTCAGCAATCAAAAGCGCGGGAAGCTGTCTGTCCCTGTGTCCCTTCGTGGTGACGCATGACACTAAATTCTAATATGGCGGGCAGCACGCGGAAACAATACATCGTCCATTTAATTATCATAATAAAAAAATATAAATATGAAAATCATTTTAAAGAAGCTACCCTAGTCTAAAAAGAACAACAGCCGCCGTCCAACTTACGGATAGACTCTGGCCAACGAAAGCTGTCCACGAAAAACAACGGCAAATTAAAAATATGCGGTATAAAGAATATTACATTCTTACATACAAGATACGCGCGAAAAACAATACCACTCCTTGCAGTCGGGTAAAAAAAGGGTCTGACAACACTTGCTATACACTGATTAAACAAATTTGATACTTAGACATTATTTAAATTTTCCAGATATTAAATCGTACTCCGGACTCTTCAAGCTGCATCAAAATTCATGTAGTAATGTGTGAAAGTTGATGATGCACTTTAGGAGTCCCTTGGTAAATATGATCTTTGTCAGTGCCCATTTACGTACAGTCCAGACGCATCAATTTTTGGACCATTTTGGCCAGATTGGTATTGAATGTATCTTCTAACATTTTAATTCAAACACAATCTTATAACATTTGCTTTTGAGGATGGTTGGAGGTTGAATTAAACAAAAAAAAAATTTTTTTTCTTATAGCAGAAGTATCAAAGTATCTTAGCCAGGTTAGAATGGCAATATGACAATTTTGACAGTCTCAAAAATGATACCAGATTAAGGTTTCTTAAAAAATGCGTGGACAGCTTTCGCTGGCCAGAGCCTACCATAATACCTCAAACAATTATACATTTTGGATAGACACATTTTTCTCACATCAGTCATGTATATAGGTAATTGCAAGTTATTAATAACTTTGTTTACAATATAAAAAAATTAAAACCATGTTTGAATAATTTCTAAATAAAATTGTATAAATCATTAAGAATAGTCGTCAGTGATTACAAATAGGAAATCCACCGTTCTGAGCCAAGATTCTCGCTTATCTTGCTCCATTCTTGTCACATCTCCGGCCGGATGCTCGGCTACTGTATTAGGATCCTGATAAACCTTAATTGCTGTTATAATGCGACTTTATTCATTTTCTTGGAATAAAATGTTGCGATTAAATTACTATTCCGTACCATTAACTTGCGTTACGTTGTCTGACGTTTTCCGCTGTCAGATTTACGTCAAATTAATGCCAGAGTGAATGACAGCGGTGTTAGGTATAACTATTTATATCTTTAGCATAGAGCCATTAAAGCTACGAACATTTACACGATAGTTTATTAGTAAATGCTCGTCGAAAGTTTTTTTTCACGATGATGCCGGACGGATGCTCAGCAAAAAGCTCGAAGCGAATTTACCGTCGTTTCGCTCGAATGATCCCTAGAATGTTCGCTAAAACGCTCCAGTACCACTACCATGACTTTACAGTGATCGTACTCGATAGCGACGGCGTAAATTATTTGTATGGAGAATTGTACAGCGCCTCTACAAATAATTTACGCCGTCGCTATCGAGTACGGTCACTGTAAACTCATGGTAGTGGTACAGCAGGGCAACTTCGGAATTCGAAAAGGTCCAAATTCCGCCGACGCTTATATTATTTAATACGAGTGTGAAAGGGGCAGTACGATACGAACTTCGATTTTCGAGTTTCGTAGTACTCGTAGCCCTGCTGATTATTTTGTGAGCTTTTAATTGTTACATGCGCTAGAACGCTCATCTCATAACAAGTAAATTCTCATACTTATCAGCACCTTCTGATTAAAATGGTGTATCTATGAGACAATTGCCTGTTCGTTCACTTACCTTGTGTTTTTAAAACTAAACAATAGGGTTGCTAGAAGCTTTACGATCACGCCTAACTTCTTTAAACATGAGATTCACTCTACTTTTACCCGAAATAACTGCGATATTTCCTATATTTATTTAATTTCTTTAACCCTTAGACCTCGCTTTAATAGGCTATATTTTAAGTAAGCGCTCACATTCCTTGACTCTGTTTAAGTTTAAGACGATGAAACTAAAAATAAGCCTACCTCGACAGTACATATATGTTATGTGTGTCACAATTTCAAGTATTCGTGACCTGCACAATCTCTTAACTTGGAGCTAGCAAGTTGCCGAGAAGTCTTTAAGAACATATTTGTACTTAGCGGTTATAAATAGACGACGGTTTCTGCAATACGGTAGTTGACTGCGTATTAAGTGACTAAAATATACAAAATCAGTTTTTTTTTAGCAATGCAAATGAGCAATTATAGCCTGTAATTTTATAGAAGAACCGACAAGTGCGAGTCGGACTCGTGCGCCGAGGTACCATCAGCCAAATAAGTGGTCTACCAATTTTTAAACAAGTTCCTATCAAATGAATATGTCGCTAAAGTTGAACTTTCAAGTTGACAGACACGTCTATTGACATTATTGTTTTATGACATGGAAACGATTATTAACTTTAGGGTGGGAGACCACATATTTGGCTGATGGTACCTATGGATATTCAGTGTTAGCAGAGTCCCTCTCCTAAGCAAAGTGTACGCAGTGCGGGGTTATTATACATGGTTACTGATATAAACAAACTTAGCCGTTACCCGCGACTATAGGGCTGTCTGCTTGACATTTAACGGAACTAGTTAACATTTAACTAGCTGTTTCCACTCCGTCCGAGTAGAATTTGTTTATCGTAATCCCGCGGGAACTATGCAACTTTCCGGGATAAAAACTATCCTATGTCCTTCTCCGGGATTCAAACTATCTGTATACCGAATTCCCTCTAAATCGGTGCAGCGGTTTAGACTTGATGAAGTAACAAACAAACAAACAGACTTAAAAACTTTCACATTTTTAATATTAGTGGGATATTAAAGCTTAGGGTTGGGGTGAGACATAAGTATAGGTATTTACGGCACTCACAGCCAGCACAGCATAGCGCCGATATTTTTTTTTCTCAGATGTATAAAATTAGATGTTAGATTCAACGTATGCAGCCTATTTGTGTTAAGAGGTACCTATTACTTATTGTGTTGCAGTCGTGAGTCTCAGAGGATTATTGTATTATTAGCTGAGGTTTCTCAGAGATATCATAGGATCATCACGTTGCACATAATTGCATATAAGATAACCAGTTGATAATCACAATGCGTCCGTAGTACCTAGGTACCTACTGCTTTGCCAGTATTTGGCGATATCGCTGCTCGTCACGAGTGGGTGCTATCCCGCTCTCACGAATAGAGGTGTTGTACGTAAACGTGTTTGCGTTGTGCGTTTATGTCGCATGTATGCCAAATAAAGCCTATATTACCCAACAGGTATGTAGGTACATATTTAATAGCGGGAAAGGGCTTTTCAAAGAATTTTAATTCAATTTAGGGGGACGTAGCAAGACCCTAGCAAGAATGCTAGTTAGGATTTCACCTCCATTGTAAATGTATCCTTTTAATATTCTGGAAAATATGTTCCTAGCTCTAGTTTGAGTTAGTGAGAAAATTTCCATGATTTTTTTTTGGTCATTGATTGCCCAGAATTTGGGCTGAACGTTTCGTTTTATAACCAACATTCGTAACTATTGATTCTTTTTAAGCGCAAGGAGCAAGGCACGGCTCGATCCTGGCGCTACCACTTTCACTTGCGCGCACGCAGCCACTTGTGCGAGCGCGTGTTGAAGCATTTTCTTTGCGATTTTAAAACATCTTGGAGTACGACAGGAGTTTAAAATAAAAGAGGACGCCACTTTCTTCGTAACTGTTAGATTTTTGATTGTTCAAACGAATTTGTATGCAATATAATATAATTTAGTTATCTTTCTGTCCATTCTCATTCATGCCCCGCTATGTGCCTGAACCTTAAGCAAATATAAATTATAAATAAATTTAAATAATTATAAAACCAGGTCCTATACTACAAAGTGCAAATTTGAATTTCGTATCTTGTTGTCCCACTGACGCTAATATTATTTAATACGAGAGTGAGAGGGACGGTACGATACCAACTACGATTTCCGACTCTTAGTAGCCCCCATGTAGTCATGACAGACCAAGGGTTTTTACGTAACCGCTTTCGGCTGTCAGACAGAACACGAGAGCGTATACATGTGAGAGAGAGATACACGTGGTAAAAACAATTGAAAAGAAAACAAAAAAATTGTGAAGAAAAACATTTTAAAAGAACATCAAATAGCATAAATATATAAAACAACATGCGTTGTCAGCATGATGGTGATGATGATGATGATGAACTTATAGGAAGTAATGTAGTCGTCGCCTGCGAGAAAACTCGTAACACCCTAAAAAAAGGTCTTTAATAAAACGGTACCTACGCATTGGTTTCAGTTTTTTTGGCCGTTAATGGACGCCTCAAACGATCGTACCAATTAGTGGACGCTGCGGCTTATTAACATGACGTCATGCTTTAATACTGCGAGTTACATTTAAGAATTTATTTTTTGGCGGTCCGAGAAGGTTCATTCGCTTTTAGAATCAAGTTCCTTTGAAGTAGATTAGAGCCGTATTTAAAGATTTGAAGCCCCGGACTAGTTAGCTTAATACCTACTACTCCATGAAGTGACAATAAAGTATTACATTTAAGAAAAAAAACCTGTACCATCAGCCAAATATGTGCTATCACCCTAAAGTTGAAAATCGCTTGCATGTCATAAAACAATAATGCCAATAGACGTCTGTCAACTTGAAAGTTCGACTTTAGCGACATTATTAATTTGATAGGAACTTGTTTAAAAATTGGTAGACCACTTATTTGGATGATCGTACCTAAATGGGTCATTATTCAAGCGTTTCAACCGGCTCATTTTCGTGGTCACATCTTTTTATGAATTGGCTGTAGATTTTGATGATAAGGATTACTTTTTACACTGTACTTTTGCTCGATAACTGGAATGGGACCTGTAACAGAATCTTCTACCAAGTCAGCAAAAATGTACCCACGAAAGTCATACGGACTTAACGCTTGCACAATGACCCGAATAACCCCCTGGACTGAATGACGGACTGTACAAGGTGTTAAGATTGGTTTTTGGAATCTCTTTTTTTTGTATTTTTTATTTCAATTCAAATTTTTTTTACGGTCATCCCGTAAAACCCATATCGAAAATACAAACTGTAATATAGATCCACAGAAAAACCAGAAAAATAAGACCAGCGCTGGGAATCGAACCCAGGTCCTCGGCATTTCGTGCCGCGTGCTATACCGCTACACCACCGCTGGACAACTGACTAAATTTAGAATCAGCGTCATATTTTTGCAAACACTGTACTAATAACGTATAATAGGTACAAATACTTTTTGAATTGCGATAAATAAAAATACCAAATCGGTTTATTTTACGAACTGCCTTAAATGACGTTTCCGCTGAGCATCTTCGTTAATCAACACGCGAATCTCTCTTCAGTTGAAATCTTTTTATGCGGCTGCCCAAAGAAAAAAGTGTTTGGTTTTTGTGCCGTCGACGTAAAGCGTTAACTGCGGGAACTACCATCAAGTTAAAACAAATGGCTAATTGCGTTGTTGTCATCATTATGCGCACCTTAGACGTATTCTTGGCGTTTTGGTAAAAAAAAACTTAATGCTATTCCGGTGTCACGATACAAGCGTAAAAAATTACGTCAAACAATAAAATAGCAGAAAAATTGATAAGGAATATACGTATTAAAATCTACAGATACTAGGGTAAAATAGATACTGTTTTATACTACAAAAAATATATACACATCGGAGACTTTGTAAATATCCCGTGGGAGTTTCATACTTATGTTCGAACAAACTGTATATGGTATTTTTGTCAATCTTTACTAATATTACGAGTATAAGTGCGAAAGTATGTATGAAACTATGTATGTCAATCTATTACCTCTTCACAGTTAAGTTATTGCGATGAAATATGGTACTTATTAAGATAATTTGAGCTCCGGGAAGGACATAGGTAAATTTTTTATCCCATAAAATTGCATAGTTCCCGCGGGATGGCGCTAAACGAATTCATTTGACAGACTAAGGGGCTGTTTCACCATCCATTGATTAGTGTTAACTGGCGGTTAGGTGTGATGCCGTCTCTATTTGTTTTGTTCGAATAGACGGAGACGGCATCACATTTAACCGTCGGTTAACGCTAATCAATGGATGGTGAAACAGCCCCTAAGTCGCGGGCATAAGCTAGTAGATTCGGTTACTTACGTAAGTCACCGTCAGTGAAGTTAATAAAAACGTGATATAAATTAGATTTGCCGGTGTACATTTCTACCATTGTTTATTTTTATATTGCCAAGCTGGACCTTTATAAAAACTTACCGATATTATTTCGTACTGGGTAGCTACCTACTTTACGGAATTTGTTTTTTAGTATTTCGCGCTATTGTTTCAAGTTTGACGATTTTGTGTCTTCTGGAAGTTTTGAGGCGATGAATGAAGTTGGATGCATATCCGACGTCAACAAGCTAGTGGTTCAAGCTCCTTCACACGTAAAAAAATGGCAGTTGTTGACTGCATCACTATCCACTTTCGCATATTATTCTCACTGTAAATACTCATTTTGCATTTGCCGTCCTGCTTTAAATGAATGTGCTTACTTTATTATCATTATCAATCACTGGCCTTGCATGGCGCCAAGAAATATATTCATATATTTTTAAGTATTTCTCTTATCCTTTTGTTTTGCACTTTCGCTGTTTTTGGGGTCAAGTTTGACACGGCCGACATTCGTTTTTTTGTGAGAGCACTTGTACATTAATATATTTGAAATGTTTACAATGTTTATAATTGCAAACATTCTCAACTATCTCTAGTGTATTGAAGTAATTTAATTACTCATTTTGATTTAAGTAAATCAACAGCATCTATCTATTTTTTAACTTAGAGTCTCGAAACTAATTCAAATAGTAACGGGTAAAGTATACAGCACAAGCACTAAAAACATGAAACTTTTCTTTTAATTTATCAATTTTCAATGTGATTTGGAAAAAAAGGGGGAGGCCTTTGCTTAGAGACTTCTCTACGCTTATATAAAATGTAAATGTGCCGACATACAAGAGGCGAGCAATAGTAGATTGTACAACATTTTACCCGAGACGTTCATATAGCCACCCGAGCCGGTACGGCGAGGGTGGATAGACACGTCGAGGGATAAATGGGTTTAATGCCCGAGTTTCGATTGCGAGGGGATGAAATAACAACAGTTTAAACATTGTTCACTTACGAGTACTAGGTACCTTTTATTTTTCATGCATTGCTAATATCATTATAAATATTTAGTTTTATTGATTTATTTGGCTCATTTTTAGTTTTATACAAATTAAAAATTATTAAAAAATATATAGAAACTTTGACACTGACAAACTTTGACACTGTTGGCACCCAATTGCCTTGATCTTTATGCACGATGATTTTACTTTATGCACGAGAGCATAAAAAGTCATTTTATGTCGCCTAGATCTAACATAAACACGGACTTTACGAGCATGAGAAGTGAACATTTTTATACGATTAGATACACATGAAAAACCCACGTCTAGTAAAAAGCAGTCTTTTAGTTAGCTCGTTCGGGATCGCGGCTAATTACTTAGTACAATATGTTCGTTAAGTTAATTATTTTGCTTATTTTCGGAGATCAACGACCGATGCAAGTGATTAATAATCCGGTGCTCCGCAAAAAATTAAGACTAAATGTAACCATCAATTTGGCGTTCGGAGTTGTTAAGGACAAAATGATGTCAACATTGTTTTGTACGACGTAGTATACAAATTTGTACATTTGTGTTCTTGAATGATTAACTTTGACACTGGAATATTAAGACGATTGATTATGGCATTATTTTCCGTTGGCATTTAGCAATTAATTAATAAATATTTTACGTTGTCCATGAATATTTTGTTTACAAATCCTGTCCTCATGTTCTTAGCATCTGTCCTTGATTAACTTCAGTTGCCAAGGAGTCTCTATTTTTCAAATCAGTCCTATTTTTCCGGCGTGACGCCTTTTCCAGGCATTATTCTCCTATACTGCGTAACATGACACCAAAGCTTCGTGTTTTTATTGAACTTGGAATTTCGACAGTATTTTACAAGTTCAAGTCTTGTTTGCAGACACGCTCCGCTGAGCGTTAAATTTAAGCAGTGCTAACCCGTCGTGAAATATACAAGCAGTTTGTCAATTTTTTGTTTCAATAAAAACATAAATAAATGTGTCGTAAAATTTTAAGTATCAGGTCTCATCATAGGGTTCCCCTGTCGAGGGATTGATAAACTGATTAAGACAGAAAATAGCTTAAAATGATTCTCGTTTTAAGGCTTTCGTTCTGTTAGTTTTAAGGTTCGTCCCTACACAATAACAACATCCTGTGCTAGTACTATATTTTTCTGCTCTGCCTCTCCTTCTTCTGGCAAAGGCCCCCATTCATAAAAAGGTAAAACCTCTTAAAACCAACAATAATATTTAGCTTCAAATCATCGTTTTTTATCTATAGTAAATGTAATCAAGTTAACGTGATTAATAGTTACGTAGATTACTTTTCTACAGCATTGAACCTAAGTTCCTAGAATGCCCACTGGGCCAATAGTCCTCCTTGGCCTACAAACTGTTCAATATTTGTTCGCTAGATAAACATTTTTTTAACCAAAGTCTATTAGAATGAAGTGTCACTATTCGGTGTTCACATATTTTTAAAACAAATACCAGAATTATTTTTAGTTTTATAAACGTATTTTAATTAAAATAGCATTTTTATTCCGACTACATAGGCTAGAAACCTTGACTATTGATAATACGATACAATTCAGGATTTTATTGATATTACGACATTATTTTAATTTTGTTCCCTGCTGTGATTTAAGTATATTGTTGGACTGCAGAACCGGAACTGAGGCGTTGAGATGTTATCCTACCATCATGTCTGAAGCCATACGTCTTCCGTAATCGCTTCATGCATACGCGGTATTCCATTGTACAAAAACTGCATAAGAAATACGTCGACAACGGAATGATGAATCGTAGGTATTTGTAACGATTGATATAGTGGTGCCATCATCGTATAATAAACTGATAGGTTTTTGTTCAGGGACTTTAGACACCAGAACATCAATTTTAATATAAGGAATGAATAATCAAGGTCCAAGAATGCTTCCTTGGGCGATGCAGCGTTAATTTTTGTATTTTGAACACACTTTAAATTGAAAATTAGTAAAACTGTTATTCTTTTTGTAAATCATACTAGCAGTGTTTAATTGCACTAAGTATGTTAAGATTTATTAATAACTAGCTGTTGCCCGCGGCTTCGCCCCCGTTGTACTTTTTCTGTATTTTCTTCCATAAAAACCTTCTCCTGATAGTATCAAACACAACAAAATAAGAATTAACGAAATCGGACCAGTCGTTCCCGAGTTTTGCGCTTAGCAACACATTTTACGATTTATTTTTATTTATATAGAAGATTTTTACTTGCAATGGAACACAAATTCGAGTCAAGGAGCTGAGATAAGCCCGAATCTAGATCTCAGCTACGTGCAGAGGTCTCACTATAATCTTAGACATCATTTTGATGGCATACTTACTCGTAATTACTCGCCTCGGAGACAGCATAAGCAGTCACAATTTCGTATTATCGCTAGCAGGCATTGAACGGAGTCTCCGTTTTTTCGCACATATGAAATTAAAGACATAATCGCACACCACACCTAGGTCGTAAGCGGTATCAACTCAAAATAAAACACCATTTTAATTTAAATCTACATCTAATTTCGGAGACCTAAGTCCTAATATTTGGAGTTGATGCCCTTTCAATGTAGACGTGCGAGTGCGATATTACCAACGCGACTATATCACAAGTCTTGGTTTTTCTGGTTCTTTGGCCGCAAACTGTAGCCTTTATTAGCTTGAACACGCGTTGCGTTATACTGATAAATTACTGCCTCCTTTATTCATAAACGCTTGTCAAGCTTAACTTAACATTCGTTTGTCTCTATCTGTTACTTTGACATTTTCTTTATCTGACAAAGACAAAACATTTTGCGGAAACGGAATTGTATTTGTTATGATAAGGGTGCATCTATATTACATAGGTTTTCTTTAACGGTTTGAAATGAAGAAGCCAATACGCAAAGTATAGATAACAATTATTATTAATTATTATTATTTTCCTTTTGTACAACTCTAGAGTATAAACAAACAAACGAACAAAATATACGAGTATGTTGACCGTCAGATTGACTTGAGAATCAGAGTTCTAAAATGGTATTTTATTACTTCAATGATTATTAACTTAGGTAGTTAGCGGGGCGTTTGAAATTAATACTGACAATAAAGATGCATACACACCTAAATATTTATGGATAAACTAACTGTCTCTTACCTTCAATAAAGAATATTAAAAATGATAGAACCAAGATTTTTTTTAACGTAAGCTTAAGTTTTCATAAATATGGTTTAAGGACTTTTTATGTTGGTCTTATCTTATATGTAGAAATTGTGTTCTAGTAACAATAAGATTACGGTAGTGAAACTTTCACCAAGTAACAGTAAAACTATATGCTACATCGTGCGATATTAAGGGGCTGTTTCACCATCCATTGATTAGTGTTAACTGACGGTTAAATGTGATGCTGTCTCTATTTGTTTTGTTCGAATAGACGGAGACAGCATCACATTTAACCGTCAGTTAACACTAATCAATGGATGGTGAAACAGCCCCTAAATAAAATTATCCTTGGCCGCTCATAATCCATACAAAGCCCATTCTCTTTTGACTTGACTTAGCACAACTATATTTTTTTCTGATTGTTGATTTCAATCGCAATCGCTTACCATCAGGCGATCCGTCTGCTCGTTTCCCCCCCTATACCACAAAAAAAAACTTCTTTTAACAAAGCCATGATTTGTGCGTATAATATCACAACTGATAAGAAGTTAGACGGGTTTTTACTATGAATCATCGTCAGAAATCGTTGTTTGAATACTATCGTAACCGTAACGCTCGCAATCCGAATACCGTATCAATTAAGGTATTTTAAATGTCACAACGATAACGGCAGAATATTTACTGCCCTATGAATATGTATGTGTTGCGTTATTGAAATGTGTATTAAAACTATTTACTTTTTTAGATGTACAATGTGTCGACGGTTGATTTTGCATGTCTTACGCGATATTTGTATTGAACATAGATTACCTGTTTTTATTAGTTTTCGTATCATGAATGAAGAGCTTAAGTACATTCAGAGTGAAGCCACACGAGCGTAATATTTTGAGTTGACTCAGTTTGAGTCGCCGTGTGGCACAAAATGGACTTTTTTATAAAACCGAATGCAGAAAAATTAATTACGCGAGCGAAAATATGCGACTCACAACTCAAAAACTTACGCTCGTCTTGGCTTCACCCTCAATGTCAAAAATATATTATTTGTTTCAATTATCTATTTATTACTAAAATTAACTGCCAAATGTACTAATTGTGCCTAATTGCATCACTTCATAACAGTGCCTTTATTTGGCTATTAATTTGAATGTATGAAAAAAAGTGTGATAAATATTTATAGTATGAAAAATTTGAAACTTGTAAACGAACCCGGGCAGAAGAGTTTGATGTACATTTTGTACAAGTTTTGTACTTTATTGTATTTTTCTAATAATCACTAAAGAAAACAGGAACTAACAATTACATCATAACAAGATAATTACCTAACTAAATACCCGATGATTTTTAATCGTTGATCAGAATTTGAAAAACATTAATAACCAGCTAAAATTGAACTCAACAGGCGAGGTCTTAAGCAATTAGCTCATCCTACATTAACTATTGAAGTGAAGTAAATATCTACGTTTTTACGTCAATATTTACGTCTTTGACAATGACAACTTATTACTTATAGGTTAAAGTATAAAGCTAATAGAGGTTGTAAGTGTAAATCGAAAATACAAACTGAAATATAGATGCACAGAAAAACCAGAAAAATAAGACCAGCGCTGGGAATCGAACCCGTGTCCTCGGCATTCCGTGCCGCGTGCTATACCGCTACACCACCGCTGGACAACGGTACAGACACGAATTTCTCCTATGCACCATATATCTCAGCCTGTTTGTTTCTTATTTAGTCACTTAAGCAGCGATTTTCGATGTGAGTTTAACGGGATGACCGTAAAAGTAACAAAAATTTGGAATTTAATACAAAAAGATTCCAAAAACCAATCTTAACTTGTAAGTGTAAGTTCATAGATAAAAACATTAGTAGGGTGACAATGAAATTCTGATAAAAGTTATTACGAAATAAAAAATATTAAGAAAAAAAAGTCGGCAGTACCATGTAAGTGTGACTTAATTATGACCGCCACCAATTAGGTACCTACTGAATTTAAAAATTGGTTCCTGATCACCGATTAAAAGTCATCGTGTATATCCGCCAGATCACGAAGTTCCTAGGCATATCGTGAAATGGCGCCATTTCATGAATTGGCTCAGGGAAATCCGCCATATCGTTCAAAACCGAAAACTGGCTGAAAATCAGCGCTGGGGTGAGCCAGTGTCCGATTCACAACCGCAATGACACATACCTTTGTGTTGTTTTTTTGTACCTAATAATATTGTTGTCTTGTGTTGTGAATAAATGTATTTTCTTTCTTTCTTTCTTTCTTTAAAAACCCACCGTTCAACGATTTGCCTAGTGACGTTCAGGCTGTTTCACCACCCATTGATTAACTTTAATTGACGGATAAATGTGATGCATTCTCTGTTTGTTTTGTTCAAATAGACGAAGACCGCATGACATTTATCCGTCAGTTAAAATTAATCAATGGGTGGTGAAACAGCCCCTAAGTCTTAATTCACACTGTTTTGCCCATTTGTTGATATACACGCTAGATTAAACTCTATTGTTTCTATAAAAGCTTCACGTATTCTGGATGGTATTCTGTGACGTACAACAATATTAATGTCTATCGAAAACATACAGACGAATTGGCCTCCATTTTTGAAGTCGGTGAAACCTCCTCCTTTTTTAAAGTCGGTTGAAAACGAATCTGAAAGACATTGCCAATCTTGTCGATGATAGACGGTCTCTTTTTAAACCCCGACGCAAAAAAAGGGGTGTTATATTATAAGTTTGACCGTTATGTGTGTCTGTCTGTGTCTGTCTCTTAAACGGGTGAGCCAATTTGAATGCGATTTTTTTTAAATTTGAAAGCAGGTTCTTTAGCGATGGTTCTTGGACATGTAACAAAATCGGTTTAGCAGTTTTTCCAACTTTTTGTTAATTAGGTTAATAACTGTCTTCGATTGTACGCACCGCTCAAAATTTGGTGTATGTAATGTATGCTATATACTTCTCTACGGAAACCTGACGGAATTTTGACAGGCCTCACCTAACTGCTATAGCGACTGCTCTGCGAACGTAAAGCTATGCGTACTGGTTGGTTGCTGTTAACCGATCTCGTCTGATTTATAGCTCGGTCTGGCCTGCCACTCGCCCGGAGAACGTCTCGGCCCCCACGTCGACGCTCCAAAACGACCACGTAGTACGTATAACAAACATCATACCTACTTATTATAAATGCAAAAGCACCTCCGTCTGGCACCGTTTTCCGCTTTGGGACCCTGGGAAGCACATAAGATAAGTTTTTATCCCATTAAATGTCATGATTCCTGCGGGATAGCGATATTTGAGTCCACATACGTCGTCACGGGCTACACTTTAGGATATATTACAAAAAGGATGATGGGTAAAAATATGAAATATGTTGAATCGGAGTGCACCCAGAAAGACTCCTGCCAGATAAATGTCGGAAAACGCTTGTCGCTCTCACTTAGAACTCATTTGTGAGTCGAAAAAGTTCATTTAGTTTACAAATATTGTTGGAGTATATTGTAACATCTTTAAGAGTCTCTACTGCACGAAACAGGATTAGATTTTTGAAATGATAGACGTTTTTCAGACACTAATCGGTAACACCAAGGTAACATAAATTTAATTGCTGTTTATTTGGCAACGATTTTGAACATTACGTTTTAATATTTTGTTGATGAACCTTCGGAAAGTACCTGAACTCCAGAATCTTTACATGAAAGTTTTTTTAGTTACATAAATTGTACCTACATAAATACGTCTACACAATCACGGTTTTCAAATTCATTATCACAGTCTTTATATTGAGGTTATTGTTGTGAAAACAGCGTGCAATCGTTTATCCAATAATGCATACTAACTATTATCAGAAAAACTGTCTCAAACAATATTTATGCGTGTTTTTATGATTTCGTGCCGCCGATAAGAAGGTTGACATCACGCCTCAGAACCGACGTTCATTATATTACTTGTACACTGATTAATTGCAGTCATAACTCGACTATGGCATTATTCTTCCGTTTAGTTTTCGTTTTGTTAAAATCAAGTCTTTGATTTACTTGTAACGAGTCTCGTCAATCAACTGCCTAGATTCTAAGTATCTCTTTCAGGCATCTAAGTAGGCCCTAGATAATAAAACAACACTCTTTAACCTAAATAACTTTTAGTAATAAAGAAGTTAGTACGCATGTGACTGAAAAAGAAAATGTACTTATGGTACCGTAGTACCTTGAAGCTCCTAATTAGTTAGCTGCGGACTAAACCAGATTTAAGGAGACAATTGATAGCTTTCCATAATGAAGTGGTAATATAAGGGAGACAGCCAATGAAGTTTTAACGTATGTAACTGACAAACGATGCAAAACGAAAGCACTTGTTTTTAGACCAACTTTATTATAAATTCAGGAGTGATGGTTGTTCACTCAACAGCAATATAAAAAACAAAACACTCAAAATAGCAATAACATAAACGAGCAATACAGTTGTGTGCATCCATTATTGATTGCCTACGTATTTCGCACTTTATCTCTGTTCCGTAGTAAATTGAAAAACTGCAACGACAATGAGTATTGTTACAAGTTATTTTATTACTATAATACTTTTTCAACAATTGACGTCCATTCAATCACTCACTAGTTCCATCACTCTGACTTTACTGCGCGTATTTTTTAACCGAGTGTTAGTAAGATTACCTATTAGAAAAAGTGTACGCAGTAGTAGAATCTTATGAGTAGTCGGTGCCCTAGCATAAGTATCCACTTTTCTATGCAACTAGTATGAAAAATTGGCTACATACATAAGTTAGGGAACCGACCATACCAATGAAGAGGTTTTGATTTCCTACAAAAGACCTGAGCATCCAATTCCTACAGCAAGCCGCGCTGCCCTAAAATGTTTATTGCTCCTTTCGTAACACATTTTAGCTGCCACCGATTCATTTCAATTAGCGATCCAGAAAAAGTCGGTAGTAACGAGTTAAAAACCAGTTTTTCTCACTGAAATTGAAAATTAACAGAAAACGGCGCGCTTGAAAGGGCTGAAGACACGTGCGTGTTATGCAAACTATAATTATATAAACATAACTATAATAAGTTTATAAAGTTAATAGGTTTCTATGAATATTAAATACTTTGTTATTACAATAACATCGGGCTCTGCCAACCGGGAGTCTAGACATTAAGTAGAATTCTTGTAAGGTAAGGTCTTCCGCCATCGAAGTAATAAGTTGTAAATAGTGACAAAAATAACCTTTTCCTTTCTCATGCACATAAAATTTCTATTATATGTTGGTTGTAGGCTACGTAAAATGGCTTTTATGCTCTAGGCATATAATAAAATCTTCGTTAATCTAATACCAAGGCAGGCAATCGGACGCTAACAGCCAAGATCTGAATAACACAATAATTTAGTTTTAATTGTAATTTATGTTTCTTTTTATTTTTTTACTATGGGTTTTCTATATTACTCAATTATTAAAACTGAGCAATTGTAGTACCAATAAGTTATTATAGGAATAGAAATGCATGAAAAATGTTTGCTTTTAAATGAATACTGATTTTCAATGTTGCTTTTTAATTCTTTGCAAATAATGTGAAAAGTAGAGAGTATATTTATTTAACTCGGTCATAAAAAACAATTTACCCGAGAGGTAGTCTCTATTGTAATTTATACTGTTAATATTTTTTTTTATCTTTGATAATGAACCTACTGTTAATATAACTAATTAGGTACCTGCTAGCATTATAGGCGCTTTGGTTCATACTGTAAGCCTGCAAATGTTAATATATAAATAACAATCTACCCGAGCCGCAGGCGAAGGTTGATAGTTAAGTTGAGACAGTGTAATTAAGAAGTGTATTTTAAATTGTACCCACACACAACACTGTAACACCTTTATTATATAGCCGTCACGGTTCGAGTTGCGATATGGTGGAGAGCGGTGTAAACAAGAAAATGTTATGATAACCAGTTACAATGTTCTGCTACGGTTCTGTTTGGCCATGCTTTATGGTCTACAGTTAAATATAAATTCAGCTTAATCTATTTTGTTATACGTTGTAACACATTACTGTAAATACAAACTTAGAATAGGTAGAAGAAGAATGTACATTCATTCTATTAAGTTACTTTTTTACCACTTTTTGAATGATTAATTATTTGTGTGAGAAGCTAAATAGATATATCAATACGAAATAGTTAGTTAGGTACTAAACTGAAATTTTACCAAAATTAAGAAATAAATACTTAATTACTGGCACTTGAGGTATCCCATCTTAGGCCTCTAGGTTGGCAACGCATCTGCAATCCCCCTGGTGTTGCAGGTGTCTATGGGCGGTGGTGATCTCTTACCATCAGGAGACCCACTTGCTCGTTTGCCATCCAGTCGAAAAAAATACTTAAATGAAAAATTCAGCTTCAGTTATGTTAAAAAAACTCTTTTTTATCAATTTCAGTAATGTACCAACTTCTGCACATCTATGTATTTTGATTTCCACCCACCTAGGTACAAACAGTGTCACATAACTAGTAAGTATCAAATAGTGATAATGATAAACTTCATTGAAATAAATTGATTGAAAGAAAGAAAGATAATGTTTATTCAGCAATATACATTAACTTGTGGGTAACATACATCAGGTACATAACTAAATGTTTAAGTAAACTTATAGCTAGCGGAAATGGTTGGAGCTCAGCAATGCTGAGGTATGGACCCACAGCGCTGATTTTCAGCTGCAGCCAAAAAAAAGAAAAAAAAGGTACATGCCTATTTTACACCTTGAAAATATGTTATATATAGTGCCGTCTGAAGGAGATTTTGCAAAGGGATAAGTTAGCCTTTGTACATGATATCTATCGATCTATATCTATTCATCTTCGAACATTAACTTAACATTCTGTTCGTAATAAAATATATATATAATATAACTAATGACAATATTTCACGAGAATTTACTGACCGGATAAAAAAATCTTATACAAGCTTTTTTAACTTCCGTGTTTGTATGTTTGGGTCAAACTGTGGAAGTAAATTTTGATCCACCTCCAGTAGTAGTATTGAAGTCTGGTACATGTATAGAACTCCTATAACAATGCCAGTACAGTCGGCTAGAGCTTGTATTTGAAATGAAATTATTAACAAAAACCAATTTTGGATCTGTCTCATTCACTGACCATTAAACAGGCATAGAACTGTTTCTGCGACGCGCCGTTCCTCGAATCATGAGAGTCGCCGTATAAAAACTAGTTATATTTAGATCTCGCGTGTGCACTTGTGCAGCAGAAATTGTGGCAATTAAAAAAAAACAATAGTACATACTGCAGGGCCGCCGGCACCCGGCAGGTCGTCGAGCTATTGTTCAGAATCTCAATCTTAGTTGAGTGATGGGACAATTTATTAATGTATATGATTTGATGATTTGTTTATGTATGTATGTATGTTATGAAGCCGAGGTGGCCTAGTGGTTTGACCTATCGCCTCTCAAGCAGAGGGTCGTGGGTTCGAACCCCGGCTCGCACCTCTGAGTTTTTCGAAATTCATGTGCGGAATTACATTTGAAATTTACCACGAGCTTTGCGGTGAAGGAAAACATCGTGAGGAAACCTGCACAAACCTGCGAAGCGATTCAATGGTGCGTGCGAAGTTCCCAATCCGCACTGGGCCCGCGTGGGAACTATGGCCCAAGCCCTCTTGTTCTGAGAGGAGGCCTATGCCCAGCAGTGGGACTTATATAGGCTGGGATGATGATGTATGTATGTTTGACAAATAAATTTATCATTATTATTATCATTATCATTGTCATTTATGCTTTTCCTGCTTTTATAATTTCTCATTGTCTATCTGCGGCTATGCTCAGATACTCTTCGTAATAGCACAATTTGTTTTCCGATCATCCCCCCTACACGAAAAGTGGGGATGAAATTTCTCTCCAAGCTAAATTGTTGTTTTGAACATGAAACTACCGTGAGACTCACTCATATTAAATATAATGACCCGGATAACTCACGTCTTAAATCGAGTTTATATAGCTCGAAGACGAAGGGCTACGGATTAGCCCGAAACATGTCGAGCTAAACTCGATTTAAGACGTGAGTTATCCGTGTCATTATATTTAATATAAATTGTTGTTCTTGGATACGTGATAAAAAAAAATCAGTGGTATAACGATTCTAAAGTGACCCTTAGTGAATCACAGCTGCTTAAGCGACACATCACGGTTACAAAAGTTGGTATTTGATACTTTGACGCAAACTCATTTGAGACGTTCGTTATAAGAAAAAATTACAATAGATGCTCAGATATAATTGCAATCGTAGACTTTTGTGGCTGCTGGCCACAAGACGTCTGTTTGAAAAATAATTTGAGTCATACAATGTAATAAAACAAACGGTAGCTACGTCGTAGCGCCTCTACGTTCTCGGAACGCACCCATTTGACATCTACAGGATGTCACTATTTACATATTTTCACAATGCGACAAACTGATCAAATAACGAGAAACGAGTGGAGTCGTACATTTTGCCAAAGTGTAAGATATAGTAATATATTGACGCGATGTTCTGCAAAGAGCGCAAGCATTAGTAATAATTAAAGTACGGGTACGCTTATGTACTTACACTATCAAGCTCTAAAAACTGGAGATATGCGTGCTACAGTATACCTATTGAGTAATATTCAATTTGGTTTCTATGGAAACCAAGTGATATGTCACTTAGGCAATGTTGAACAAACTAGTTGTAATAAGTTTTTGTCGTAAGTATTTTAAAGCGAACGCCTTCGAGTCTTAAGTGTCAAATATTTCGGGCGGTTTGATATCAATAAGCGTCGGTAACATTTTGCCCATAGTAGTAGTGTACTTGACCTTTTTTTTTTCAAAAAGTGACACTATTGGCTAATAAATAAAACTGGATTTGTTTTCAATAGTACAGCATTAGTAGGTAGGTGTACACAACATGTTATAGATTAAATATTTTCTTTGCTCGCTTAAGACTTTTTAGCTTAGCTGCAATTATTTTGGTATATTCTCGGCTTTTTTAAAGATATGGACGGTTGTATATTCTAAATCTATAAATATCCTACTGACCCAGTAAAATAACCCTCAGATATAAAGTTCCATAGCATAGCAAATAAATGTACATAGCATTAATATTTGACAAAACATCGTATTTTTCACTATTTATATGTATTATAAGCGGAAAATTGTATGACGATAACAGCTAAACAAACAGTGGTAGGCGTCACGACCTCCCATTGTGGTTTTGAATGAGACGTGTTTGTAACGATCCCATTCAGCTTTATTGAAACTGCCAGATTTCTAAAATATAGCGCAATAAATCATATAAACGCTAAGCTTGTTGATTTTAGGTCCCAATAACATAGGTACTATAGTCATATTTTTTTGATTATGGCATGTGTTTTTGCCCGCTTTGCGTATATACAGCGATACATGAAGTTGGTAAAATTTTGCCATGGGCCAATTTATTACTCCGAAAGGGCATTTGCCCACCGTTTTAGGCGCGCCGTCTAAGAATAATACAATCGCGATACGCACGCGAGTTGTAGGTATGGCTGCTCTAAAACAGCCCATAGGGAAAGAAAAACTCACTTAAAAAGGCGGTGTGCAATGACGGACGACCGACGGCAATTCCATTTAAATAGCAGTTGCATAAAACAAAGAAGATTTTATAGTCCTTTGTTTTAGTCATTCATTTTTTAACTCAAATTATTGTCATCAAATTAGATTCAATGAGACTTGGATGACGATAAACATGATAATGATGATATCTTTGAATGTAAACTGAAAAAAATAATCGTGATGCGGTGCCCACAAGTCAGGATAATCATCCCAACTTAGATTTATGACGCGAACAAAAAATCTTCACTTGACGGCTCAAACAAAACAACAGCTCTTTCAATGACATAAAAACACTTTCGCAGAAGAGCGCATATATCATCTCCGTCTGTCCATTTTATTTTACGATTTGAACGTCGACCAGCCCCGCCTTAAATGCTGCCTGCGCTTGCTGTCGATGCTAAACTGTGTAGGTAGTGTGCGCGGTTTGAAATCACCTACAACGATGCGATCAGGATTCAAATATGTATGAAAATCACAGCCTCAGTTTTAGTTGAAAATGTTTTCGTATTATGCGCACGATTATTAAGTAAGTAACATCATCGTTATTCATATATACTCGTGATCAAAGGATATTTATGCTTCCTAGTTGAAATTGTAGCTTTATTTTTAAGTATTACTTTAAGTGTAGTTTAAACAGTTCTGTTGTTATCAATGCTCTCATTAATAAACACGCTTTTTCTTTAAAATCTATTGTGATTAAGTATGGTCAATTTTCTATTGTTATTTATTGCCTTACATTGCGGGGTCTAGATGATATGGATTGTAAAGCCATCGACTGGCCACGGCAATGTAACGCAAGTAACGTAAGTAAGGCCTTGCAGTTTTTGCCGAGCAACACTGTCACTGGCTAACAAAAACACTAAAATGAACCATATAAAAACACCAGTTAGTTCTCAGCCTTTACTTGCGTGTGTTTATAAATACCAATACGACTAATTAGTGTAAACAAGCCGTGCTCAACCACTGACCTACCCAAACGCATTAGGTTTCAATTCAATTATGCCAATTCATACAAATTCTATTCATCAGCACTAACGTAAAAACAATTGACTGTCATCAAATTTTGTTTAATTATACGACAGCGTCGTGTCAAATCGTCGAACACGGCAGGTCGCTTACGTCGTGCGTTGTGAGTTATGGCATTGTGAAAGCAAGTAAACGAGTACATGAAACAAGTGGAGGATAAGTAGTGCTTGTTACAAATGTAAGTATTCACATTATGTGCATTTATCTGATTAACTAATAATAAAAATTATAATAATAAGCCTGGCTCATGTTAAAAGCAAAAACAGTTGATTCCGGCAAAAATAATTACATTATTAAAAAATGCAAAAGTATACTTGAAGAGTTTAGTCAAAATCACTGTGTAGCGAATAGTAGGTACGCATCATTTCTTTTGAGACGCTTTTTTGTTCTTTCGTTACCTAACTTTATGTGCGTACATGTACACATACCTACTGGTAATAATACCTGATAGGACAAAGCATCCAAAAAAGAAACAAGTCAATCTTTAACGGAACTGTATTCAACCGATGGAAAAGCCTACTTCGAAACATTTGTTTTGAACTTGTATCGCCTCATCTATCGGTCCCCTCGGCTGACCTCATACGCATTACTTGTAGAAGTTTAAGTGTTGCACGCCTCTTCGTTTGGTTTAAGGGCCGTTACTAGTTTGCACTGGTTCACACCGGACCGACATTATCGCCTCATGCCGGAGCAATTCCAAACCATACCGGTTCTTAAACACAAATTGAAGGAAGAAAGTGCCTTAACATTCCAATGCAGTGATATATCTCGGAAAGTTTTGACAATGCTGTACATATATTCTCTCTGTAGATTGTTTTGTTTTGTTCTGCTACTGATTGGGCTACTTGTGAGCCTTTTCAGATTCAATAACTAACCTAGATACTTACGTCATCTACTCAGCGGAAAGATCGTTGATTGTATATCGTGACTGTAATGTTGTTGATGGACTGGAGAAGAATAGTATAATGTGTAAACCTAATTATAATTGAGATATACGCAAGATTGAAGATACTTGAGCAAGATAAATTATCCTTATTTCTGGATTTATTAAAACTCTTTCTATACATACATACATATAATCACGCCTCTTTCCCGTAGAGGTAGGCAGAGACCACTTCTTTCCACTTGCTACGATCCTTACATACTTGTTTCGCTTCGTCCACTTTCATTATTCCCTCCAAAAAAACTCTTTTTATTTACAAACTTTTTTAATTATTTAAGTTTAATTTCAATTAGGTACATTATGTTTCGTGTTACATAGAATTTTGTAAAACATTGTATCTATTGTTATTTTGTACAGCAAATTATTGAATAAATTATCTTGCCTTATCTTAATTGTACCCGTCTTTGTGTCTGTAATCAAGGCGAATTTGACTGACTTCTAGTAGGTACCTAGTTGGAATGACTTGAAATTTCGTAAATAGGATGACAATAGGTACAACTACAGTCAACTAAAACTTGTATTAAAATGAACTTATAAACAGAATCTTTTATACTTTAGTCTTATGCGAGCTTTTTTTTGTGCTGAGTCCGAGTGTTCGTTAAAATACTTTGATAATGTTGGTTACATTTTTTATCTTATTCTGTAGATCATCCACCTCGCTTGTCTTAAGTTGTGTCTGCTCAGGCATCTAAGCGAGAACTAGCCAGATATAAATAGAAACTTGCTAAGCCAGCTTCTGCGTTTGATATCCAAAGCGATTAAACGTGTACATGTAGTCCTATAAATATATTTTTATTACGCGTACCATTTAAATTAAATACTAATTAATAATATGTATAATTAACTTGTTTTGGCCCGCTGCTGTAAGGCCACAAGTAATTGGGGCATTCATTTTCAATACATCCTAACTGCTCCTACTAATATTAAAATACGAAAATTAATGTAAGTATGTTTAAGTAGAGATTGGTTTGTTATAAACAAAACACAAGACGATCACAATTTCCTGATGCTTCAATTTTTATTTTATCGCTGTCTAGGTTTTTATTATAACAACTAAATTTATGATATGAATGCTATTTAAATGTTTTGATTGAATGTGCGTACCTATTTATTACTTAGATACTCTTCAAATCTCTAGATTTGAAATATTTCACGGTCTTCATACAACGGCAGTAAAAACAATGATGTAATTTTTGTAATGGAATGGTATTAAAATGTTGGGATTTTAATGCATTCGCCAGGTTTAATTGTTCACCCGAGTAAAGCCAGAGGTAAAGGCTAGTACACAAATAAAAGGCGAGACTTTACACGTTTGAACAAAAGGTACTTAACCTTTGGTCTTTTCTCGGTAGGTATTCAACCAGATAATATGTTCGAGTGCGTCAATAAAGATTTGTTTCTATGAGTAATTATTGAGACGTGAACTCTTACGTGTTTTGTTAAAAAAACCGGCCAAGTGCGAGTCGGACTCGCGCACCGAGGGTTCCATACAAACCTGTAGGTAGTAACTTTAAAATTATTTTTATTATATGATGTGACTAAAAATTTACGGTTTTTGCAATTTTTCCTTTATCTGTGCTATAAGACGTTGCTTCGTACCAAATTTCAAGATTTCTATTTCTCGGGAAGTACCCTGTAGGTTTTGATTCCCTTGCGAGTTTCGAAAATTTGCGGAAATTTGCGGCATAAACGGCTGTATCTTTTGATTGCGTTGGCTTAGAACGCCTCCAAGGGACAGTAGACCTAAGTATTTGATATAAATTTCAATTTCGTTTTTTCCTTTCGAGGTACGGAACCCTAAAACTAAGTACATTTCACTAAGTATATTTTTTATCTACTATACTCTATGCATTATCATCTAAACCAGAAGACTTATTGTGTGTGAAACGCACTATAGAATCAATGGTGGCAATCGGACCACCTTGGCACTATGTCCTTTAGAACTAAAAAAGAATTTTGAATTTCGGCCCACAGTTGGCGGAGTTATCGCGTAACAAACATACAAAAAACCGCATACACTCGAATTGAAGTATCCTATTTTGAAGGCGGTTAAAAAGCTTGTAATAATAATAACTTATGCTCAACGTACTAGTTCTTTAATATAATCAATCTTACACTCGCCCGTATGTGCAAACACCAACTTGTCAATACAACCTCGACCCGCAGATATTGTCGCCGAGATATATTAGCTAGAATTATTTGACAGCGTCTCTCATGTGCTAAATGCTGAATACACGGGTCGTGAGGTCTGCAGGTTTTATTGTGAGGCCTTGCATTGACCATGCGTGATTAGAGACCATCCGTGATAAGAGACCGTCCGAAAATGTTTTCAACGCATCGATTCAGAATTTTAACGCGCGAAATCAGTAAAACTTTTTTCGTTAAAAACACCGGCCCGCAGTGTGAGTTAGACTCGTCCACCGAGGGTCCTACATTTTGTAGGTATACATAGATAAATTTATTTCTGAAATTCGCATGTTACGTTTTAGATACGTTAAAAATATAAGGGATTCACAAAAATGATCGCCAAGAAAATCAAATTACGATAAAAACAAAATCAATTAAAACAACGACAAAAATATTTCAACGATTAAAATCAAATAAATAATGTCAATACTGGGTGTGGCATGTAATATGAGCAATCAATTAAAATAAAGATTGTACTCGTCAAACTGAACAACATTAGTTCAGCGACTTATAAAAATAATAGTCTTTAGATTTTTTTCTTTTTTCATACAAATTAAATACTTACTGCTATCAGTGTACCTACCTACGCAATCCTAGAACACAACTGACGTCGCCTGTCACGCTACAAACATCAAGCATTTTGCTTCCTCGAATAAACTTTAAAGTGTAATAATAATTAAAAACTAATTCTTTTTAAAAGTCGCTGAACTAATGTGGTTCTTTTTGACGAGTATGATCAATGTTTAAATTATTTGCTCATATTACAGGTCACACCCGGTATACGTAACAAACGGTGTTATCTATAAAATCTAAATTAAGTGTCAGAGCCCTGCTTTTAAGTAGATATAATGTACGCAGTGTGAACTACACTACGTTGCGGTACTTTAGGAAAATAGACATATTAGCTGCGAAGGAAGTCGTGAGATGAAAATCTTGTTGAGGTTTTTCCGGGGGAATCGTAGCCGGTTAAATAGGGCCTTTTTAATTAAATTATCTCAATTAGGAAGATGTTAAGAAATATTATGTACTAAATAAGCCATATACATATAGTAATTATAAATGAATGTAAACTCTTTATTGCACATAAAAAAAATAAAATTAAAAATACACGTACACAGAAAGAAGTACATCAATACAAAAGCGAACTCTGGGCAAAATTTTGTGCCACTGAGTAAAGCTGACAGCTGGCTTTAACTTTTAGCAGAACTTACGTTGTTGTTTTGTTTACGCAAACCCAATCAAAATGCTGAACAAGAATCAGACGTCACGTACGTTAACAATAAGCCGTTGACATTTGCGAAATCCGTGGCTCAGGACTGATCACACTTTGCACCGCTGCCGCTCGTGAAATGTAAAGTAACTACTTTGATGCCAACTCTTAGGTAGTATTACTGCGTGTAATGTTATATTTCTAAAGTTAACCACTCTTTAGTTTGGTAACGCTGAAGTGTACAGTTTTGAATTGATTGAATTGATACTTTTTCACAAAATGTGACATTTCTGATTAAGAATATATTCATGATTTCGCCTTGACTCATTTTTGTTTGTTAGTACAAACACCGGCCTAGTGAGATACACTCGTGCACCGAGGGTACCACACTTTTCTATTTTGCACAGAAAGACAATGACAAATAAAGCGTAAAATATTTTTTCTCTCTAAGTAAAATACAACCATTAATAATCATAACACAACATCCTCTAATTAACGATTTTGAACTCAAAATCCGCTCTCTATCTCTTGGTTTTTTATGTTTTTTTTTTAAGTTTCATACGCAGAGGCGGGCCAGGGATGTGTCTAGGGCATAAGTAAAACAAGAAATTCCGCCATCATGACGTGAACTAACGGCATATAAACTTTATTCATAATGTCACTCCTTCGTGTTACCGGTATACTACATAATGTGTCAGTTGTCACTTGTCAAAACAGCTAGCCGCATAAAAGAGATAGGTACTATTAGATGTGTTACAAATACAATGCGGTAAATCTTATTATGCCCGTTATGTACGCTTAACTTTATGTTAAAAGCATATATATTAAAATCCAAACTGGGATCAATCTGCTCATTTGTTAGAATTCTATAACGAGCGATATTTGTATGTTAATAAATATATATGCTTTGAGTTCTTAAAACCACTTTGATTTCGTTAAATGTAGGTTGGAAAAATATATCTAAGTTGATTGTATAATCTCTGGGAAAAGGCGTTTTCCAATTTTGCAAACACCGAGCGAGTGATCGCCTCAATCATCTGTTGAAATATTCAAGATTAATTTTAAAACACAGTTTATTATACGATACATTGCCAAATCAAGGGCCGCAGTTTCTAGTTCTTATAACATCTGACCTCTCCCTGTTAGTTGCTCAGTGCACTGCACAAAAAAATCCGCGTGCTTAGAAAATAAAGAAAACTAATAAATACATAATCCACTCCTAGTTCTACATCGTTATAAAAGAAAAAGAACAATGCAAATTTAACACCCACAATACTACAATCATTGTTTCAATACATTGTTACAGAAAAACAAAAATATGTCTATATTTAGACATGTGCCATGGTCGATTTGGAGATTAGTTACAGAAATTTCGCGCGTCACGAAATATTTGAAATACCCCGGTTATTTTATTATTTTAATGTATTTATAATTCATAAAACAGAATTTATGTTAGATAATGTAAAACAAAGTGAAAAGTACAATTTACCTCTATCTAAGATAAACAAAATCATTAATAATCATAACAAAACTTCGTCTAATTAATGACTTTAAGCTCTAATTTCTCTCTCTCTCTCTCTCACTCTCCCTCTCTCGTCGTTTTTGTTTCTTTTATTCTTACTTTCACTGAATTGAACTGTATTGACTGAATAAACTTCAAGATGTATACCTACGGTATACTCGTCTCAATAGAATTTATATAACGTGTAAACAAACCGATTTCATAAAAAATCTTGTATAAACCAACTGGATCGAAACAACAACACATTTCTATAATTCGTGTTTTTTAACTGGACGTCTAATCACTTTTTCACCAAAATTCATTTGATTTCAACATTTAATTTTCATTTCAAAAGTCTTCGTCAAAATCTACCGTTATTTCTTGAATGAAACTTGTGTATAATCTGTAGTAGCATAGACTACCATAGAGATGGTGGAAAATTTGACATTTCAATAATTGAAAAATCGTTTAATGCTCGATTGAATCAGTGATTTTTATTTACTCACCTTTAAAATAGTTACTGCTTTTATAATTGAATAAAACAGTCTTTGGAATTAAATCAAGTATTGTAAATAATAAAATGGACAAAAATACTTGATCTATTCAATCAATAAATTAATCGATTTACTGAACAGATTAATTATTTTGCAATAGGTTCTAGGTTTTCACATCACTAAATGACTGTGGTCGGATTATAAATTGGATTGAAATACAATTTATCCTTACATGAAATATTTTTTTTTTTACTAAAAATGTTTGCTCCGAGTTTGTCCTTTTGCGTTGTCTTTTTGGTGTTCTAATTCATTAAAATAAAGGCTCATAATGCTTTCAAGATGTTTTCTTTATTTGTAGTACGTAATCCGGTATAATTTTCCTGCAGCCTCACTCAATGTCGAGACGCATCCCCCCCATAGCAGAAATGCCTTTTCCATAAATAAACCGGATTTGTGCAGGAAATGGACTGTGAGGTGTGGATGCAACTACTTTGAGAGATAAGAGAATGTAAACATCTTGTTAAGCAAAAACCTAAGTCGTACTCAATGATGGGGACGCGAATAGCGTTAGGTAGGGATATAGCGAATTTTTAAGTTTCTGACTTGACATTTTCTAAAAACATTTAGTCGAAAGCTAAGCTAAAGCCAAAGCTTCTTTCGATTGCCCCCCGACCCAAGGATTGTCAGAAACGACGTCTAAATTTGATGGAACGTCTTGTAATACTACTACAACTTGAAAACAAATAAAAATGACCTAGTGAAATTTTCATAACCGTGGCAAAAGTAAATTTTGAGGCCCTTGTTTAAGCATGCAGTTTGAAAGGCTAGGAATTCACAACATGGGATTTGACGACCTTTTAGATGTGCGCTTGGGGCAAGCGCCTTGGCAGGGCAGATCCGGGGCTTGAATTACCACTAAAATATGTCAGTACTTTTATGCCCGAAAAACACAAAATGTGAGCCAAAAAATAATGTCTAAATTAAAATATCAAATAAATTAAAAGAATTACCAAATATATTGAATTATCACCAAATTCGACGATCACCCAGTCAGCGATCAAATTAATGCGCATTGCGTTGTGCCGGGCGGGATCCTATTTTTTTTTTGATGGGTTGGGTTGGTCTCGTCAAGGCGCGAAATTTACGCAGAATGACTCAGTCTCGTAAATTTTGCTATTTCGGCTAGAAGTGCTTACTCGTATATAATTAATTTGGGGATAAGTTTAAGTTAAAACGTGGTGTTGCAAATTTCGGTGGTCTTGAATATTTTTGAGTCTAAAATAATTGGTGTTTTAATTCTTTAAAATATGAGCAAAATGGAAAGTTTTTGGCTATAATTTGACACGGTTTCGGTGGACGGATGACCTTAAGAGGATCGCTGGCGGCGGATGGATGCGAGGGGCTGAAGACAGAGTGTTGTGGCGCGCCATGGATGAGGCCTATGTCCAGCAGTGGACTGCTGTAGGCTGATGATTATGATGATGACCTTATTTTTGTTTCTTTTATCTAGGTTACTTCTAAGAATAGCCAGTTCTTTGTACAGAATGCGAGGCGTGGTGCCAGAAATTTACTGCGCCCAAATTTTGCTCGCCATCGACACGGATGTGAATCTACATACAAAAAAAGGAGTATATGGTTGTGTCTTCTAAGTTCTTTCTTATATCACTCACATAAGATCAACTTTTGCGTGTTTTGGAGCATAAATATCGTTGTTTTTCTGTGGTAATTATATACATCTTTTTGTAGAACATTTTTAGTGAACGTTGTTCTATCTGAAACGTAACGCAGATCTGATGCTTTTTTTGTTTAAGCATGTCATAAATTAGGGAGCTAGCAAAATTTACATAATATGTAAACCTTTGTTCCTTCTAAAAGTGTTCAGTAACTACTAAAAGTAATAAGGATAAAGCTACCAATAATATAAAACATTCTTTCCATTTTATCTCGCTTCTTTGCAACTATGCATATACTAAGGCTAAATGCATATTAATACCTATATTTTCAAAGAACTGTACAGTTTAAACAGGAAAACCTAACGCGAACCTTTATGTACTGTGAATAAAACAAAAGAAAATCTCCTACGAGTATACATATGTATAAGTACTATGTATTACGCAATATGTTTGTATACGCTATTTATACATATATTTACTTCCGCGACAACTTTTTATACTAATTGTATTGAGATGTCAACATCGATTAGACTTTGTTGGGGCATGTTATATTTCATTTACATCCGTATAGCCATATATTAAATTATAACGTAGGCACGTGAATAAATATGTAGAGATAAATCGCAATGGAAATTCATTATAATTTAGTTATTCATAGATAAATTGACAGGTGATGTCTAACTTATTCTAAAAAGGTGTCGGTTTTCATCTATAATGACGCGCAAAGTTGTGTGCGCAGTGCGCGCGAAAAAGAACAGTAAAATTTATTAATTTGTAGCTTAAAATATTTTGCATTAGTAATATGCGTTAGTGAAATTTATAAGTAATAGTTATTTATAAAATATTACTTAATAAAATTGTATTAATTATAATTAATAAATTATCGTCGAAACCCACACGTACTCTAATTACATATCACTACGTGTATTTAAAAGCGTCATAGATTCTACACTAAAAGGAGCATTTCTTAAAATAGGACCGTCAGAAAATCAAGGAGGGGGGACATACAATGATTTGAACCAAACAATAAAATCCTTGCAGTTCAAAAATTCCCAAAATTCGTGTTACGTAATTTATGAAACACCTCAAGAATAAACAATGCACTTTACATTTGCGTACAAAGAACTGCCTTCAGCTTTGCAATTAAAATTTGGCCGTTTAAAAAACAGGCATCGCGGGTTCCATCTTCAGCTTTTTTAAGGCTTCTGTCATTTAGGAACCAGAATTGAGAACCTGATCGTATGCGGAGCTTTTTTCGAACGCAGCTTTAACCGACCTTGAGGGTCATTATTACTTAAAGCTGTTTAAACGAGTTTAATATGAGAGTTTCGTTACCGTTGTAGGAATGAGGAAAACGGCGCGCGCGCAACCAACCTGCAGTTCGAGATCCGAAACGAGAACCTGATTCAAGTATTTGTTAATGTTACAGTACCACGTTGGTACTTTAGCATGATTAAGTGTGATAATTATCGTTTCCAACTGAATTTTGGCGTAAATATTTATATAACGTGTAATTTTTTTACGTGCCTAACTTATTATTTTTGTTTATAAATAAAAAACGCTACAAAAATAACTAAAACGCGCAAAACTTACTTACCTACATACATTTGTACTATATATTCGTAGTAGTTAAAAAATAAATTAAAGCGTTAATGATATGAACCCGACGTTTAGGAGTCCTTCTAATAAAGTCAAATTTAGTAAATCCAAACTCTAAGCATCCAGGGCTTGAGCTTTGCAACTTGCAACTTTTTAAATCGTCCACATCCCTATTTTTTCTTTCCGCGAAAGGCGATGATGGCACAGGTCCTAAATTAAACTTTTCTAATGTGCCAACATAAGTAATTATCTACTCACTCAACTTTGAACCGCAGCCGTGAAAAAGAACAAAATTTGTGCCAAAAACATAAATTTGATTAAAAAAAATGCTAGTAATTATACCTACAAATTTGTACGGAGCCCTCAGTGGATGTTTTTATTATTTTTGTAACTCATAATGAAAAATGACGTAAGCGCCAGCAGTTGCCTTGCCTACCATATATTACCTGCAATAAAAAGATTGCGCACGCGAAGACAAACACGTAAAAACCAAAACATCAGTAGTTTTATTAGTAGATAATTGGGTATCCATTTATCTTAGACGATAAGTTTAATTGACATGAAGCCATCAGGTTTTAAATATAAGTATGGCCATCAAATGCATTTCATAAGAATGATCTTGTGTTTTAATTTATAATTGCGTTTTAATAATATTTCATTATTTACATATGTATAATACTGATATACATTTATTTATTTATAAATATAAGAAAAAAATACATTTTACATGTGTTTATTATACGGCCAATATACTCTTAAGTTTAGTCATTACCGCAAAACATACAAGCCGTTTTCTTGTTCCAAAATTTACATAGGAGTTCGGAGATCTGTCTAAAATCTATACGAATGTAGTTACTTTACATTTAACATTACATATAACACTTTTTCTTCTTTTCTTTCTTTGTGTATAATAGTAATAAATGAATATCGTTATCTAAATATAATACCCGGTATAAAGCTCTACAATGGAAGGTAGTGTTTGTTAAAATGTTCATCGAGCTAGGATAATGAGCCTAAAATACATTTTTGCTACCTGTCTGACCGATAAAGAAAACTGCAAAATGTCTATCTAAAGGATTTATTACCTTATCTTGTCCACATAAAACAGTTGTACCGAAGCAAGAGAAATGAGGAATTGTACAAAGTCAACAAACAATGCGGCACAGAAAAAAGTGTAAAAGAAACTTCTGTACCTATACCTGCATGTTGCCACTAGGCCTTCTGGGTAAAGCTTGGCCCGTGCTCATCACAGCTCTCCAGCAGCTTACGATTAATATCTTCAGTTTTATCAGAACCGATTCGTACCCGTTTAACCGTACCGTGTCGGTTCGTACCGACTCCAACCGGACAATTCCAGTGCAGCAATTGTGATTAACAGTTAGCGGGCTGCGTTGTGCGAAAAACTTATTTCTCGTTTTAGATTCCACGCTGATTAATATGGCTTATGAACAATTGATGATCTCGCTTCACCAGCTGTACACGCATGAACTTGCGTCTGTACGCTTCTGAGCAAATAAAACTTCGTTTTTTGCAACGTTGAAAAAAAGGTTACAAATTATAAATTTAGCACCAACATCAAGGACAATGTTGGCACTGAATTAAGAATTCGAACTTGTTTGTAAATAAACGTTAACAATAAATCGTAGTGTTCTCATCGCAAAGGAAAATAAAAAGAATGACGCCGAGCGGTTACGTCATTACATCATTTTTTTTTCTTAAACTGCCTAAGCACCCTGTTTTTACAACATTGCAATTGACTAAGTCATTGATAACTTTAAACTTGCAATGTCTATATGAGGCGTTCCTATTACGATCGTGATATAATACGGTGTAGTGTGTAGAGACCTTTAATTTGAAACTTAAAATTCGCGCACTGTAAATTCAAGATCCTTTTCCATAAAAAGTTGCAAAGTTGTTAAAGCGGAATCCGTGCTTTAACCTGTGGAACACAAGCATTCGTCAAAATGACAGATAGACATACTCGTATAAACACTAAGTTAATAATATACAAATACAAGCTTAACAAGCGTTTATGAATATGAGGGTGAGTAATTTACCTGTAATCGTGAAAGTTCATCAAAACACTGCATTAGATTAAAATAAATATGACTCATATTTACTTACCTTAGTGGAATTAACCAATACAGCGTAACTAAACTTTTAACTTAGTTGATTGTTAGGTATTTTTAGTAACCGTAACCTACAACATCCGCCTGTAAATTGGACAGTTAGTTTAAACACGATCGTTATGTTTTTCTTTGATATCTGACGTCTGGAGATGGACCATTATGGAAGCATCTAAATAAATATTACTTAATACCGTATTAACGAGAACCCCGATTTTCAGGGCAATTAAGATCTAGGTATTTCTATTTTACTAACAATCGCACGATAGAGATTTATGTGTGCATCACAAAATGATTAAATATAAGTGATAATTGTCATAAGAAATATTATGTCACCCCAGCGCTGATTTTCAGTGACACTCGGCTACACTGATATACCTAACCTACTACAAACTTAATCCCACTAATATAAAAATGCGAAAGTCAGCGTCTGTTTGTTTGTTTGCTTGTCCTCTTCACGTCTGAACCGCTGAACCGAATTAGATGAAATCCAGTAGGTATAGAGATATACATATACAGATAGTTTGAGTCCCGTGGAAGGATGTAGGATAGTTTTTATTTCAAAAAATACCATATTTCCCGCGGGATAGCGATAAACGAATTCTACGCGGACAGAGTCGCGGGCAACAGCTAGTATCTAGGTACATAAAACTACATGAATAAATAATTTGTAGATTATGGAACATACATTTAAGTGGCTTTTAAGACATTTAATTAACGCATAAGCAAATAACGTTTTAGACTATCGCGATTATTACTAATTTTATGATTCAAATTCGGGTTTTGTTCCGCCTACCTAGATTTTAGAGAGCATACCTGAAATTTATACGGCGCACGCAACTGTGCCGAAATATTGAGCTTCTCTAAAATCAAGGTACATTCAGCATCACAAGTAGCGGATCACTTTTTTACTCTGTCGTGTGGACACATTGACAATCTTGCATAGCATTTAGTACGTCGCTTCACAGCCAAAGTACGAAAGTGTACCTATAGCTACTTTTACGCGGTACTAAACCCGAATTTAAATCATAAAAATAAATTACTTATTGAAATGTATTCTATACTGCGTGTATTTGTTAGTTAACCTTTCATTTTCTACAAATTCACTAGCCAAGTGCACAAATATTTTCGCGGCATAATTACGCATCTTAACCCCGAGCGCGAAGGCAAAGGTCGACTTGTGACTTGACAGTTGCGTGCGAGAATCAATTGACAAGGAACGTGAGTTTTTTACGTTAAGCTGCGGTTCTCGTGTCTGCCGGCACCTTAAAAGGCCCTGACCTGTTCACCATTCATAACTAAACAGCAGCCCTAATCGGAATCAGAATTGCCGCACTCAAAGATGTCAATTAACTGATATAAGTCTTTAACTTGTTCTGTCTTTAAAGTACTTTGACAGAAGATCATCGCTGTCAAATATTGTAGCAGCTACAATACAATAAGGAGCATCTTGTGAATGCTATTCTTCTTTTTTTGTACAGACTTCACTACTGATATAAGTCTTTAACTTGTTCTGTTTTTAAAGTACCGTGACAGAAGATCATCGCTGTCAAATATTGTAGCAGCTAAAATACAATAAAGGAGCATCTTGTGAATGCTTATTTGTCTTCTTTTATTGTACACACTTCATTATGTTACTGCTCTCATAGGCTTTGATACCTACTAAAACAAGTACAGAATTAATATCTTCAGTAGAAAGGTAAAATTGCTAAAGCGCCACCTTGGTACATGGCGCTTTAGCGATTTTACCTTTCCACTTACGCCTCGTCCTTGTCTTGATGCTTATTGCCACGAAAAACCTAATCTTTCAGGAGCTATATCAGTTTTTTCTTTAAAGCTAAGGTACATTAAAGGTTCAGAGTTCTAATCATTCTTATTCTGGTCCTGGTTGCTGTTAATATTGATGACCGTCCTTAACTATCATATCGACAATTACAGCCGTATGATCGTGCTATAAGACATTACCATCGCCTATATACAGCACAGTATTGTCTCGAACAATTTTAATTGTTTCTGCAGAAATATCTACTGGGTGCAGTTAGCAAAACAAATGAAGTACTTTGAAAACATATCATTTTTTTTAAATCACCTAGACAATTTAGCTGTGTAAAATTAAGTACAATATTTCATTATAACATTCGAATAAATATTAGCCTTGTAATGTTGTCGTTTTGTACCTAATACTGTTTTTTTTTTATTTGAAGTCACTAAACTAAGCTTATAAGTGTACGCGTCGAATTTAGAGTCAATTAAAATAGATGTAAATACATGTACTTAATTAAAAACAGGTCTCACTTACGGATCTACGATGTGTAGGTATGTCGTAATAAAATGACGTTAATGACGTATACTGACATAGATAAGTTCATAAATACTCGTACCTAATGGAAAGAGGAAGGAATTTCAATAAGATTTCGTAGATAAACTAATACCTACTTACTACCTACTTATGCTCTTTTGTGTTTAGTATAAATAAGTTGACGTACCATATTTGAAAAATGACTAACATCCCGTATCAATTCTGTACACTAAGTACTGAGGTAATACTACACCAGGTAATTTTCTTAAGTTTTTCACCCTTAATTATCTATCGCTTTTTTACACATGAATAGACTGATATTTTAATTACGTATTTTTTGATAAATAATGCATACTAATAACTTTTATTCCTTAACTTGCATTAATACAGTAAATCGCGCAAGTTGCGTTACATAGCGAGGCCGTAAAGAGAGCTAATTTCATGAGATCTTGCGCTCACCGCAATATAATGTAACTGGCACTATTTTCTTGCATGTGTAACCTAGGCTTTAGCTCCAACCACAGATAAAACGATATTAACAACCCAGTCCGCGTGGCTCCCAGGGATTTGCGTCTTAAAATAGCTCCACCATCGTTAAATTATTATTATTATTGCCAATGATGATAAAGTAAATGTTTAGACGCGACACAAAGCTAGCCGGCTTTACGGCGGCCCGTTTTGTTATATAAGCAAAATTATGACGTGTATGACGAATATTATAACGAAGATAAATAAGATCATGCATGCACTGTTTGAGTTAATTTATAATTTCGGTTCTTTATCTTTTCATTGTACTCGTAGTGTCTACTCTTGTTTCTGATATCCTGTCAATCATTTAAAGTTTAACTGGAAGAGATCCCCTTAAGGGATAAGTTCGCCTTTGTACATCTTATTATTCTTATTTTCTGTTAATTTCATGTGTTTTTTACGTACAATAAAGAGTTTTACAATACAAGATTGTTGTGGGTATCTCTAATGTTCACCACCATACCAGGCTATACCAGGCACTATACCACGAAGTGCAAAACTCGAACTTCGTATGTTGCCGTCCCACTGAGGCTTATGTCATTTAATATGCGAGTGAAAGGGACGGTGCGATACGAACTTCGATTTTCTAGTTTCGTAGTAGCCCCTCTGCGCTGTGGATGTACTTTAATGAGGTATTTTTAACAATTGATTTAAAAAGCAGTATTAGGTACATTGTATTCTAACCTCGGCAACATAAATCCCGGATAATTCACACTTCTGTGCGAGTTTAACTTTAATGCCACAACAAAATATGTTACTATTAACTTTTTTTTTTTAAATACATATGTACTTGGTAAAGTATGATTGATTTTATAATGCCATATTTGGTCATATAGCTTCAGCTCTCTATCATTTCTGATAGCTACCCTGCAAAAACTTTAGTTCTTTTCACTGTGAAATACGTACACACACACACACAAACATTACAATTTAAGAACTGCTCCAAAATTAGCAGAAGGGGAAACTGTTGTACCTCGGACATAGTTTTACCTCGGACAGTCGTCTAAATATTTTAATTTCATGTGCTATGTCATTTGAACCGTCGGCGGGAAATATCGAAGTAAAGTTAGTAACGAAACGCAAACGCTAAATGAGCTGTGTCATGTATCATGAAAATAAAAATCCTTTTACAAAAGAACCATTTTTGAACTTTAAATGAAGCTTATTTATTTAATGTTTTAATTTTTCGTAATAAAATTCAATAAACTATGTTGAAGTTACGTTCATTAGCTACGGAATAATAGGGCTGTTTCAATAATATGGCCTAAACCATAATCGATGTGCGTTTTTGGACGCATTTTTACCTAAAATCTGGCTACGTTGTACCTAGGACACTAAAAATACGTTGTACCTTGGCCAATGAAATTTAATAGTAAAAAATATATATATTTGGTTCCGATCAAATCTAAATGCTGAAAGGTATTTTACTTAAAATTAAGTAATTTAGTCATTTGATAAATACGATTTCATCATGTAATCAGCGTCTAAACAAAAACTAAGGTAACTGCTGTGTGCCAATAACCAGTAAATAAGTCATTGATTTTATAAATAAGTAAAACATATAAACATTAAATATTTTCTCGACAAAAAATCACGTGTCCAAGGTACAACCTCGAACGTCCAAGGTACATCAGGGGTGTTGTACCTTGGACACTTTTCCCTTTTTTTTCGTGAGCCTACCGTTTCAAAATTAATAAACGAATCGCTCAGTTTTTTATCGAATAACATAGCCTAATGATGTACGTATCTTTAGATATTTTAATATCGATGTTAAAATCTAAAAAGAAAAAACTGTCCGGGGTACAACAGCTTCCCCAACTAATTTTATACATAAAAGTGTTGCTAGACATGAGAAAATTTTAGTGTAGAATATCGATTTAATTTATCAATTTAACTCTATGTGTAGTACACCAAAGACTATGTAAAAGGCTCCCATGGGAGCTAAGTGAGCGTAGCTAAAAACCAAAAATTTGCGATTTGGCATACAGGCTGAGCTGCCAATTGCTTTCAGTTTTCACTCATTCTTTATGCAAATAACTGACTTTGAAACCTACGCTCAATTAAGTTTAGATAAAGCATCACCGTCAGAAATGTCATTCTATCCGGAAATAAAGGGTTATTATAGTACATTAGGTAGTTTGCTATTAATTGGTGTGCAAGGCCGCGGGACAATGGTGGATAACAATGACGCACCGGCGCAGGCGACACCGAATGTGTGGGAACACAAACGTTCTGAGCGGGAGCGGAAAATCCTTGCAAGGAAACTTGATAACATATTTATATGGTTATCAAGTTTTCTCGCAAGGATTTTCCGTTCCCTCTCAGAACGTTTGTGTTCCTACACATTCGGGTGTTCTTCATATTATGAAGGTGCTTGCCTAAATTCTGGTGGCTTGTTGCTTAGCGCTTTTCTTTGCCAACGGGAACTTTAACATCGGTAGAGCTTAAGACTCAAAATACACTCATCAAAAGTGCCTAGAGATATTTTTTATCCTTAGAATTTCTAGACAAATTCTAAGGATAAATGGATAATGAGTACACCTATCCCAAAACTTTTTTGACGCGTATGTAGTGCTAACACTGAAACATGTTTTTCTGCGACTTCATATACTATTTAATACGAGAGCGAGAGGGACGGTACGATACGAACTTCGAGTTTCGAGTTTCGTAGTAGCCCTGCAGGGGCGTTTATTTCGGTTCGGCAATTACAGGCCGTTCATTAATCGCACTATGTTCCAGTACTAGTACCGGTCACGGTCTACCTTTGTGTAAAATTTCACCTGAATCACCAATCACCAAGTTTACAATGACTAGATGACTCGGTAGCATGTCGTCAATATTTTTCAGCATATAAGTCGTACGCCGTCATAAACGCTTTTATTTAACATTTTATTTCCTTAAAGCTCCTTAATAAATTCTGTGGCTTGCCCACAAATATTCTATCAAAAATAATAATATTATTCTTTGATTTATGCACGATGCGTTCGCGCCGACGCCGTGACCCGTCGACCCCAGATTATCTCGAATACATCGCATAACTCATCCACATGTCAAGACACCCCAGAAACCTAAATTGCATAAGTAAGGATTTAAAATCGAGGCTTTCAAACTTATAAATGCGCGAATAAATCAACTTTTGTTTTCGAAATGCGATTCTATAGAAGCTATAGTTGTACATCTAATAGCCCCCGGCATAAACGCGTGTTGAACAGTCGTTTGTCTCTAAATGTCGCTTTCAAATTTGCTTTTGAAGACACAGACATATTTTTGAACAGGTTTGATATTTTCAAATGGTGGGTAAGTATTTGAAGATGCTTATAGACGAGGCATATATTCACATGTTTTCACACATTTACACAAAAATTTGCCAATTTTGAGGAGAAATTACCACAGGCCCCCTTACCAACCCACAGACATACAAAGTGTAAATTAATAAAGGTACTATAATAATAATAATATCACGGGACAATTCACACCAATTGACCTAGTCCGAAAGTAAGCTTAGCCAAGCTTGTGTTATAGGTACTAAGCAACGGATAAATATAATTATATAGATATAGATACTTACTCAAAACTTCAAACAGGTACCCCAACAGTATTTTTCATTTGAAGTTAATTATTACAAGCTTTTATTTAGTTTCACCTGTCCCGTTTTCTGTCTGTCTGTCTGTCTGTAGTCAAATCTTGCAAGTAAAATTCGACCAGCGTCCAGTAGTCGAATTGACTAGAAATTTGTCATACTCATGTGACAAAACAATAATCTAGTAGTGACATCCTGGTAGTCCAGCCAGGATCGTCTCCGCAGGACGGAACTCTTCAACGGTTAATAGCATCGACTTGAAATCGATATGCAAATGTAGTTTGGGTGACAATGCAAGTACAGTCAACAAAAAGTACAGTCAGCAAAAAAGCTTGTATTAAAAATGTTTTTTTTATGGTTAGGTTATTTAATTTATTTTCGAATACCTACCTCAATAATTTCCAAAAATATTCTCTCTCTCTCTTTCTCTCTCTCTCGCTACTTGATTTCTAACTCTGGACTCTTAATTTGTGCTTGTTAGTCGAACTTCCTTGTTTTTAGAAACATATTATCGTCACTACTTTGAAAAAATCTCGTATCTCAAATCAATATACGTCAACAAAATTGAACCTTGACCATTGGGTCAAATAAAGTCACTCGGAAAAGTTATCCATTTTGAGATACGAGTTTTTTTTTAAGTAGTGACGATATCAAAGTGACATAAAACGGCAAGTATTAAAAAAAACAAATAGTAGGTATGCAAGCTCGTTAAAACATTAAACTGGCTTGTTGCATTCGTAGCTTTTAGACTGGACACAGTAAAAAAGATATTTAGAAAAACACACTCAACTCACCATGATTTACAGTATTAAATAATCGATTCTAATCTCGACTCTGAGCAAACTTCTTTCAGGTTTACAGTTATTTAATTATCCTGAATATTTAGCACGCGTAGGGTACACAAAGACGAAACCAGCGAGTAAACTTCTATTTTAATATACATAGGTACAGTAACCTTCAAGTTAATAGATAAATTAACAAGGCCCGTTACACAGTCAAACGGAATCCATTTCCACGAAAACTGCTTAGTTTTCGTGACGACAAAGAGACGTGTTTACGTCTCTTTGTAAAATCTGCTAATGAATACCTCCACCTGTTCCAAAAAACTGTTATTAACAAACCACAATAATCCTTTCTAGAAACATACAAAACGCAACCTTATTTTCAATGTAGAGAGCAAAGCGGGCCGCTAAGTAGTTTGGTCTAAACTTGACAATACGTGTTGCACTCGACCTTTTTTCTAACGCGCGACTTCGCGCTGAAATCGCTTGAAAACTCGACGCAGGATCGTTAGCACCGGATGCTGTCATTGTGCAGTGATTGCCGCGATTCATACAATAATGGTTACATTTTACTAGAATAGTACATTGTCTTAAGGGCGGTAAATAAGGAATTACTAACGAGAGTCTATTAGAAGCCCGAAGTCGAAGACTGAGGGCTTTAATGAGTCGATGTTCGTAATTCTAGTACCGCCCGTGCGACATACAATGTTTTTCATCACATTTGCGAGTAAAATTGTATACTTGTAAAAGAAAAACTATTATTTTTTCAAAAATTGCCGATACCGCTGATTGTGCTCTTGGCAGCGCCAGCTCCCCCCTACGCAGCATGTGCATGTGCGTGTGCAGCGCGCGCACGGAGCAGCAGCGCGCCATGCAGTAACAAACTCATTTACCGACCTTGGGCTTCATGGCATGAAAATTAGTACAGGCAATGACTCATTTACCGACCACGGGTTTTATGACAAGCACATTAAGGTCGAGGGTTTTATTTGGGGGGTTGCAACCAAGGTAGCCTGCATGTTACGACACTGTTTACAAGCAAGTGTGATGAAAAATAATTTTACGATAGGATAGAAAGACACCACGTTTTTGTTGTGTTTAGGTAGTTTATACTTACTCAAGTCTATAGCGTTTTATTCTCATGTTGTTTGAGTGTTACTCCTTTTGCATTTTTTATCCTGTTTCTTATATGTAACTATCATCAACACATACCTGTGTTGCCAGGTAAAAAAAATAAAGTAATAAGGTAAATGTCCTAATGCTCCACATGCTAATGACATGCATGTGCTGTTACCTCTATTGCTCATGACATTAGTTTAAAATGGCAACCATTGGGACAATGACCAGCACTAGAACTTAGATCGCTGATATTGATCTCCGCAACTTATTTATACAAAACCACCTGTATCAAAAGTATACAAAATAGAGACGACAAACTAAACAATTAAACATGCCATAACTTTACCATCAACTTTCGCCTCCAATTGATAGCTTTTATAATCGCTCATGTATTTAATGAACTTTACATTTATTTATCGAACTCTAAATTTATTTATAGAACTCTAAAATAATTCGGTTTCGAACACCGTGGCGCAATTTTCGCGGACCTTGGCCAGTTAATCACAGCAGCAATGACAGGGACGAACAGGAAGTAAAGTATTACCACCGTGGGAACTAAACTTCATATACGCAGCTATTGTTAGTAATATTTTAATTGATTGTATAAATAAATTACGGTAGGTTTATACAGCTCGATTTTCAAGTGTAACCACGGCAGAACGAAATGTATAAATGCGTTAAGGGTGAGCCTCATTCTCATTTTATAAAGGTCTACGTTACGACGAAAAGCAAAGTGAGGAGGAGTGGTTAGGAAGAACTGTGACTCTGCTCTGCAGGGTTACAAACAACTATGACCCTGTAGGGTCACAAACAACTGTGAACCCTGTAGGGCTACAGCGTGCGAGTGTTCTGTGGCAGCGGCCGGTGAAGCACTAAGACCATCTATCACTTCGAAACGGAGCGACGGATCGACGTGACTTTTGGCATACAGATAGTTTATGGACCAGAGAGTGACATAGGCTACTTTTTAACCCGGAAAAATGCACAGTGCCCAAACATAACCGCATTACAAAAGCTTATTTATGCCTTCGTACATATATGCTTTATAATACTACACTTATAGCCTTTCAGCTGACTTTTCATATGAAATTAAAGAGTAGGATAGCTAGCCTTCGGCTGCTTGCAACGTTTACTATCGCATCATTTTATAGCGATAAAAATATACCTGTCTTATTTCTAGACGTTCAGCACTCCTAGCGATCCTTATGACCATTGTATTTTTTATAGCTGATAATTTATTTGCTTAGCCATAAGTTCTGCTTAGTGATAATGACAGTTCATGGGAGGTACTTGCACTTACTGTCAACCATCAACGTTGACTCCCCACTAAGGTGTACAAGTCTGATTTGTTAAATTCATTAACATTTAACATATTCTAGGTAAGTGTATAATATTTTGAATACTTGTTAACAGTAAATTATGGAGACCATTTTGTCTTAAAAATATCTAACGCTAGTATTCATAAAGCCGTTAGGGCGTATCAAAGATTTTCAAGTGCTTTGTCCCTACTTGGTCCTTACCGATTTTTTTTACATAAAATCGACCCGTGATTGACCCATTATTGCGTGTGACTAAACAAAGACATTCAACTGTCATGTCTATTTGTGAACTACCACAAATATAGTCGAGAACCTCCCATTCTCATCATTTGCCTTTACTTCAAATTGCCTTGCCGCATTGCAAATTAACGCAAAATTGAACTTTCCTGCGCCACATTAGAACGTTCTCGCAATAAATGTCATAACGTCTTTCTTGTCAGGCAATAGGTTGTAACTACGCTATTTTCTGTGAAAAGGTTCCACAAAGGGTCACGAATCAATTTGTTCTACGGAACATTACGAAGCAGTTTTCAGTGACATGACAATGGCACTCATTACATTAGTATTTGTATGTGAACGTCATATTAAAGTATAACCACATAGTCGTATGTATTATACTAATCCATACTTCCATACTATCCATACTAATATATTATATTATAAATATAATTTTGATCGCCTTGTATGTATTTACTATATTACCATACTTACCATACTATACTATATTACTATATTTTACTATATTTATACTATAAATGCGAAAGTAACTCTGTCTGTCTGTCTGTCTGTTACGCTTTCACGCCTAAACCGCTGAACCGATTTTGATGAAATTTGGTACAGAGATAGAATAGGCCTTGGTAAAGAACATAGGCTATCTTTTATCGCGAAAAAAAAGGCTTTAAGGGGTTGAAATAGGGGATGAAAGTTTATATGGTGGAAGTTCGCCACTGTCGAAGATAAAACCATGAAACTTGGCATTTAGGCACTTAATAAGAAATAAATTGATATCTGTTTGAGCTGTTTTGAAAATTCGACCTGTGGGGGGATGAAATAGGGGATGAAAATGTATACGGAAGGTCGTCATTATCGAAGATAAATCGATGAATCTTTATTAAACTTGCCATTTCGGCACGTGATAAGAAATAAATAGCTTAGATTAATCATTGCTAAGTAACAGTAACAATTGAAGAAACTGAATCGCGTACCAGTTTTCATGGTTGATTTTCTCGCTAGATGTATATCTACCTACATGTCAACATTCAACATCGAACAAGTTCTACCCCGGTAGAGAACTTGTTAATCCATTACTTATTAAACCAAGCTACTTGAGTTAGTGATTTATGTCATCAATTATTACATTATTCAATTCAAAAATAAATTGATCTCCTGATAAGGTAAACGTCCGAATGCTCCACACGCTAATACTCAATAGAAGTTGACATGACACCTGTAGTCACCTTAATTATAATTACAGATGTGCCAAAGGAAATTTGCGGAATTTTTCGTACAGATAGAATTTCGGAAACTTCTCACAATTTTGTATGGGGATTGAAACTTTCCGTTTCTTAAATATCCTACACTTACATCTTGTGAAAATTTCCAGAAATTTCCGAAAACTTTTCTATATTTTTGGAGACTTTCCGCAACTTGCACATCTGTAAACTTAATTACTAGTTACATAAATTGCGTAAATGTGGCAACTTTTGGACTACATTTTAAAATACAAGATGTACCCCCTGTTTCACCATCCATTGATTAAATTTATCTGACGGATAAATGTGTTACCGTCTCGGTTTGTTTTGTTCGAATGACGAAGACGGCATCACATTTATCCGTCAAATTAAATTATTGAGTGGGATGGGTAAATAGCTCGAATAATTCTAGCAAAAATATAGCTCTTTATTTTTGCCTCGCTTTGATTTCAGCCCGAGGACAGCGAGCCTATTTTTGACGGACAACTTATTTAGTAATGCGTTACAACGCCCAACAATACGATTTAATAATATACAGATTTTTTTGCTATCTCATCGAGAGTAGAATATCATGTTAATTTCAGTGGTAACGTCCTCACTGATTTTCACTTTTTTTTTTTGCTTTACTACGAAGTCTATTAAAGACCAAAACTGCTTTTAGTTGCGAGCACATTAAAAATTTACTTTATGTTTTAAGAATACAGTATAACCACAGGTATAACAAAGTCAAAGTCGAAATAACTTTATTCAGTATAGGCAACAAGAACCTATTTATAAACGTCGATAAAGCTCACACAAAAACAAAGTCTGTTGAGAAGAAACCGGTACGAAACCCGACGCGACTATTATATTTTCTTAACAAGTTTAAAGAGCCGTGTATTTTTTATTGTCACGATATTCACACTTTTCACAGCTTTAAATACATATGGAAGTTAGCATTTACAGCACATAAGCACCAATATCTTTCCAAAATGTCCAAAATGGGGTTCTGAATGTTCCGATACACTTCCGTGCTACATTGTCTGCCTTTTAAGAGTTCTAAGAGCGCAACATTCAGTCTGTCTTGCATTACAATACCTTCGCTCAGTGGTCTCAGGTACCAGTAAATCGGCTATTAAGATGTAAATAATTAATTAATACATTAATTTCACAATGGTACACTTAGCTCGGCCAATAATTTGGGCGTCTACCCGATCGGAATACAAGCTAGTTTCGACATCGTCACCGACGCACGGTATCCTTTCACGATAATTTAAATCTTAACCACCTGCTTATAAGTTCTACTATTGTAATCAGGAATTTAATAAGGAAGTTACATTGACGAATTTATATTTTTTGCATGGCCTGTGGATGTGGTATAATATTGGTCAGTAAATAAACCAACTTAATGTGTTTTGTGATATTAGAGCTTTAATAAAATAGTATTAGAAGGTACTTAAGTGACTGAGCAGGTCTCGACAGGGGCTTTGAAATACTACCTAATCAAATCACTGATTGACGACATGATGCTTAAAATTCACTCTGTAAGACTAAAGATAAATATATAAGAAAAAAATATTCTTTTATCAGAGGATAAGTAAGTTTTTTACTACTAGATTAAGATTAAGTATAGGGAGGTTTCAAAGTAACGTTGTCTTCTCTGGTAATTATTTTTTAACCGTAAATAATAATCAATACGCAAAAGTAATAAAGTATGTAGGTAAGTAATAGAAAAACATTCTAGAGCTGTCGAAATGATCTCAGATACAAGTCAGCTAGATTGCGCTGGACTCTCCGAACGGACACGTCTGCACTTTCGGCACGTATTGTTTCGGAATAGAACCTACATTACTTAATGCCTCGTCAATTGCTATACGAATAATAAATTATTTCAGAACACGGTCGATATCTGCTGGTATATTTCCTTTCAATATAGCCTCACCGATTTTAGGCTATGCTAGTCCAGCTAGGAATATTCCTCAATGAATTACGAGTACTATTCTTATCTTAATTATGATTAAGAAATTACAATCTAACGGATTTAATAATAAATAATAATAAAAAATAAATTCATTTATTTCGGGCAACTTGGCCCATACAATAAATACCTTACAGACTAACATACATAATATTAATAATCAATAATATTAAAAACTAATTTGGTGACAAAACGGCGTGACCCCGTTGAGTCACCGTCCCCGACGTCGCATTCATCTGCGGCATGGTGCCCCGGTACCGCCGGAACACGACGTCTTTCGGCCAGAAGGCAGCACTCGCGATGGTCCCCATCAGCAGCCGCGGCACGCGCACCACAAACGAGCTGATTTGGTGGATTAGAATAGTTTAACATTATTTCAATAAGTATACAAAGCCTTGTATGATTGTGTAATTTATCTCTGCGTATAAATTTGCAATATTTTTTAAACAAAATATAAAATAGTCCCCGTCCGGCGGTCAGCCGTACCGTGACAAAATACTATATATATGTAGATATCTGCTATTTCCAATGACAACGATACTAAACAAAAGGCTTAAAGAATATAGTCGTTTATGAATTACATGAATAACAATTCGCTGACGTTGGTTCTGTTCTAGACAATGTTATTTAACCTAATAAAGAGTCGCAAAAATGTGTCAGAAATTTTTTAATGCCTTACAAAAATATTATTGTCGTATCTATTCAAACGGAACTAAAATAGTGTTTTTTTTTATTCGCCTGGATGGCAAGCGACCAAGTGGGTCTCCTGATGGTAAGAGATTAACACCGCCCATAGATACCTGCAACACCAGGGGGATTGCAGATGCGTTGCCAACCTAGAGGTTTAAAATGGGATACCTCAAGTGCCAGTAATATCACCGGCTGTCTTACTCTCCACGCCGAAACACAACAGTGCAAGCACTGCTATTTCACGGCAGGATTAGCGAGCAAGATGGTGGTAGCTTTCCGGGCGGACCTTGCACAAGGTCCTACCACCTGCATATTTCCATCGCAGCCTCTATACTTCCTACTACTGGAAACAACAGTTCTGTAAATTAAAACGGATAAAACTGGAATATTCATTAAATTTGTTAATATCTATTTGATTTTTCCACCTTTCATTATATATTCGATGCTGTGACTCATGAACTAAGCGCGCCAGTTGTATGCTTCGTAAAATATGTAACTTTACGTAACATAAATAAATGTGACAAACAATGTGTGATATGTAGTGATAGATATGTGACAGAAACAAGTTGTTTAGTTCAAATACTGTTCAAATATTAAATGAATACTGAATAATACTGATACATCGCATTGTCGTCATCGGTAGAAGGTCGATCTGTAACTAATTTTCAATATTTGCCTCTATACTTCCTAATAAACTAATAACATTGCTATTTTTAAAACTTTCATCATGTTCATGTAACTCTAAATAACGATTCTTATTGTGTCCGTCTTTCCGTCCTGCTGCGCTAAACATAGACGTATCTAATATTATACAAGGTAAGTAGGTACCAATATTTCATGGGATGCTAACTTTAAATAAAAATTTAGAAAACTTTTTATAGGTACGATATTTTTGTTTTAATTTCCTGAGCAAAATAAATACATTGTCATTCCGCATAAATACTATCAGTCAGTGCATTTAAGTGACAAGATATTTAACACTTTCTGTCAAATGAACCCGTCGTTTGTCATAAGCGTCAACGATTGGCGGGAAACTATTAGTAAGCATGTACAATCCTTGAGCTCTTAGAAAAACCTTCGGGTTTCGAGGGAAATCGGATGGATTCGTGTAGTAGAAAATGACAATTCTCTTTTTGACTTAGTAGCAATCCATCACGCGAAGAGTGCACTCGTTGTGTTTTCATTGATTTATATAGAGCAGTTAAAAACACCACTTACTTATTTATTAAGTTTGTTATTTTTCGGAAATTGATTTCCACGGGGAGTCAACTTAAACAGGATATTTTTGTAAATAGCCAATCACGGGAAATTATTTATAATGCATATAATAAACATTTTGTAAAGAAGCTGAAAGTTTTAAATAAAGTGTTGATCGTAAATATTTTAATAAGGTTCAAGATCGAGTTATAGAATCAATGGGGATTTCGAAAAGTACATTAAAAAAATATTAAACGAAAGCAGACCAAAAAAATTCATTTTGACATCAAGAGAAGTAGTAGATACAGTATAACAACAGCTCTATATACTTCCAAATAAAAGTAGTGTGTTAAGGCGGGGTGTTCTCTATTTAAATTAACAATGAAAGAATTCGAAAATGCTGATTTTGTTTTATTTGTATCATGACAAAAAGTCATATTGTGTTAAAATTAGAAAAAGATAAAGAAGCGTAATATTATTACAGTAAGGTTTATTTGTACTGATGGTTATTATTTAGATAACTTTGAAAAGTTTGCAAGTTGATAACAAAACCACATATCACGATCGCGTGTCATCGTCAATACCCGAAGCATGCTTCTAAAATCCGAAGGTTTTTTTAAGAGCTCACGGAGTGTAAGCATTATGTGACTTTTCCATTTGTTTATCTAAGTGAAGCGGCCAGTTACTTGTGACAGTCAAGTGAGTCAAAGAAGTTTTAAACTCACTTCCCGAAACGTACACTTTTTCTAAAAGCACACTTATTCAGAAGGATCACTTTCTCGGAACGTACACTGTCTCTAAAAATGCACTTCCCAAAAGGTACACTTTCTCAAATAGTGCATTTTCTCAGGTGCACTTTTTTAAAAAGTGCATTTTCTCAGATAGACCACCTTCTCAGGAGATACATTTTCTCAGAAGGTGCACTTTTTCAAATTATCAAATTATTAACAATCTTTAGTATTCATAAATCTCTAAATTGAATAAAGCCAGGCAAGCGCATGTCAAGCCATGCTTAGTGTAAGGTAGTTGCCCAACCTTCACAATAGGTTCAAAAGTTAGAAGGGGGGTTGACGCAAACATATATGCTTTGACGCAAACTTTCCAAGCGATTATTTCGGAAACAGTTGATTTTATCAAAAAATAGTATTAGAAGCCCCTACCATTTTTACATGACCTATTCGAAGAAGCCCCATACCGAAGGGTTGGAGCGAAAAAAAAATGTAACCCCACTTTGTATTATGGCGTACCCACAATTATTTTTTTTGTAGTTTTGTACCATTATGTCGGCGTGAATAATGTACATACATTAACCAAATGTGTGCGCGGAAAGTGTATCTTTTTGGAGTGTACATTGAGCGGAAAGTGCTTGTTTAGAGAAAGTGTACTTTTCGGGAAAGTGAGTTTTCGAGCCCGTTTTAATCAATGACTATTTATCTCAATAACAGGGTATTTTTACGCAGAAAATTTGATTCTCTAGTTATATCCAGAAAATAACATAAGCTTTGAAATATTTTACACTTAAGTATACTCTTAAGTCTCAGACACGAGTACTATTAGCTGTAAAAATCTTGGTACCTAGTTTGTTAGCACCTTATATAATCTATTTTCTACGGGATACACCTAAATCGTAATTTCCTTTAATGAGCTCCCGATGATTACTTCGATGCATATGCCAGCGTCGTTATCACGTTCTGATCTCACTTCAATACTTTCAAACTCCCGCCTAAGCACAACTTCGACTGTACTCTTTAAACAGTTTTCTCTCCTTAAAGGACCGCTGGTTCTTTCAAGTATTTCAAAGATAATTCATCCATTCTTTTAGTTTTGGGCTTGGTGTAATTTGTCCCAAGATATTTATTATCCTCCTTTTCTCTTCTTGAAAGAGTTCAGCTGCCCCAAGTATATACTCCTCAACAGTAAACGCGACTGGTCCTAATCACGCAAATTACACATATTAATCATTTTTTCTTAAGTTACATGTCATATCATATCATCAAGCTCTCTGTCGATAGTATAGATGTAGATATATCCAGTAATGGTCCAGTTTCAATTTTCAATGCTTACACTGTCAGGAAACAAGAAATCTGTTTGTAAACCCGAATCACACCTCCGCCTGTGGAACAATCGATACTCAACATTAGGTATCTAAACAGCGGCCATCTTTCATAGGACATATCCAACTTGATGAACCACTAAAATATTAATTATTGCCTTACCATAACCGTATTTAGTTCTACTTTTCTTCCTTAGCAATAAATGGTGATAAGGTTATGAAGAAGCCCTACCGTTGTCACAATAGGTACAGTCGAGTTCATTTACATGTGCACACTTACGCTATCAAAAATTTCTGAACACGACACTATTGTTAGAGGTTTAAGGGCGTGTTCAAATATTTTGGATAGCGTAAGTGTACCCATGTAAATAAACTCGACTGTACTGTTGTAAAATCTTCAGTTTCAAAACAAAAGAAAGACGAAAAGAAACAATCTGTAAAAACGATTCTTTACCAAATTACTCAAAAGTTCCAAATTCGTAAAATAATTTGCTCCATTTTGATTTACATGTTTGCAACCATTTGCAACCATCATTCAATTTTGAACGTGATACTCGTATTATGCCATGATGAAACGTTATGCTTGATTCAAAGTACAATGGTGTCGTGTGTGCTCAGCCGTTGTAGCCCATTGTAGTTCGGCGCGAAACTAATTGCGATTGTCAATCCATCGCTCATCAGTAACCAACTTATGTGTTCTTTTGGCAAACAATAATAAACCATACTCATAACCTCATCCTAAAAGTCAAGGCAGCAGCCACTACTGGCGATGCTCGCGACGGCATAAAATAAGTTGGCTGATTTGCTCATGACTGCAAAACTGTAGAGCTATGCTCATAAGAGCACGTCACATATCTCAATTTTGTGATACCTATTATTGTAGGAAGTATCGCAAAAAGTAACTCTACAAATCATTGATTATATTTAATGTTGTTTTCTCTGTGTTGTATAATTTCACAGAAGTAAAATGAATCATCTAATTACGTTTTTTTTTTCAGGACTGCAAGCGATAACACGTTATGACTGCCACGCACGGAGGAGGACGTGAAGATGAGCGTCCAGACAAGGATTCTGTATACACGCTCAAGACGGGCTTCAAGAACGACGGCTACCAGCATGACAAAGACTCCGACGACATCGTAAAACCGCCCCCACTACCCATCGAAGACGAAAACTACCCCACCGGCAAAGTGAAACTCTCCAGAAACGAAAAATGGAGAATATTAAAGAACGTAGCCGCAGTCAGCGCCGCATTCATGGTACAATTCACGGCGTTCCAGGGGACCGCCAACCTGCAATCGTCCATAAACGCCAAAGATGGCCTAGGCACGGTATCGTTAAGTTCCATTTACGCGGCACTCGTCGTGTCCTGCATATTTGTACCCACGTTTTTAATAAAGAGGCTAACTGTGAAGTGGACCCTGTGTCTGTCGATGATGTGCTATGCGCCGTACATAGCCGCGCAGTTTTATCCTGCGTTCTACACGCTGGTGCCCGCTGGCGTGGTGGTCGGGTTGGGGGCGGCTCCCATGTGGACCTCGAAGGCGACGTACCTGACGCAGGCCGGAAGCGTGTACGCTAAGCTGACCGACCAAGCCGTCGATGGCATCATCGTGCGGTTCTTCGGCTTCTTCTTCCTCGCTTGGCAAACTGCTGAACTTTGGGGAAACCTGATCTCAAGTTTGGGTAAGTTCGATTACGTCATGCAAGAATAAAAATTTCTTGTCAGTAAATCAATTACCAAAAATTCGAAGACTTATAGAAGGTGTTCGCATTTACATCTCCGTAAATAGCTGAAAAGCTAATGCAAGGTAACTGAATTTCATTTGAATCGCATTAACGAGCGTCGTCGGCGCGTAAAAAATACGTTCCGACACCAATTTCAACACTTTTTCGCGGCTGTGCTTTCGTTATCATAACTAACTCTATAGAGCTTTCGTGTATACACGATTCTTTAAAGAAGTCTCTGTTGCAGTGTTCTCTTCGGGCGAGCACAGTTCGAACGGCACAGCTGACAACACCAGTAAAATCCTACCGAGTTGCGGAGCCAACTTCTGCATGATCGGCGGAGGTCACCACGATAACGAGAATTTGCACCGGCCTCCGGATAGTGAGATTTACGAGATCAGCGCAATATATCTCGCCTGCGTGGTCGTCGCCGTGCTTATGGTCGCTCTACTGGTCGACCCACTTTCTAGGTAAGTCCTACCCCTAATACTAAATATTACAAATGCGAAAGTTTGTAAGTATGTATGTGTTTTTTGTTACTCCTTCACGCTAAAACGGCTGGATTTGGATGAAAATTGGTAGGTAGATGGCTGGACATCTAAAATAACGCATAGCCTACTTTTACCCCGATAGTCCTAAGGAATAGGCTATTTTTAATGTATCGTCAGTGAGGACCACGATAATCAATCGGAATTCCTATGAAAACTGGGATACTATCAGGGATGCGAGTTGGTATACCTTCTCATGAGCCCTACTGCATTCGTACCTTGCCTATTCTTACTCGAACGAGATCGTCAATAAAGATGGTGCGTTGTCTGAATTCACGTATACGAACGGACGATTTCGTTGATATTAGAAACCACTGTTCCATTAAAACTCAACTCAACTATGTTATGTGCAGACGTTAAGTGAATATTGTGGCTTTCTTTAAATTGGCTCTCCTAACGTCCATTCTAGAATCTAAACCGTCAAACAAAACAATTAACACGAATAATGCAATTGCACGATGTAGTACAAGCAATTGCTAAGGCACAAATTCATTAGCTACTGAGTATATTTTGTACAGTGTGTCTTTAACAATAATTTCTACTTTCAAAGAGACTGAAGTGCTGGCAGCTTTCTCGGACATAGACTTAGCTTAGCATTTCAAAGAGGCAACGCTGCCAGCATCTTTGGAACTCTAAGGGAACTAGCTTAAATAGTTTTAGATTTTTTTTGTTTTATGTATGTATGTATTTAAAAATATACATGCATTATATAAACATGTATGTATTATGTAACAACTAACAATTTCATTTATGATCTCTGTATCTACGTACACAATAAATTCTTACAAATTATTATTAAAGAGACACTGTACAAAATATACTGACTGAGTATATAGCTTCAAGATAATTTGCACGGGTATTTATAACATGCTCTTCAAACATGTTCCAAACTAGATTGTTACTGCTATCAAGATTTTTTCACCGAGCCGTTTCGTGCATTGATTGATACTTGGCTAAGGCCGACTGTTTTTTGCTGTTAACTCGTGAATTCCAGAGAACGGCATGTCATTGCCTTGATACCAGCGCTGATACAGTGTAGATGCAAAATATTTGTCACGATCCAACCGTAAAAGTTACGCAAAACGTTTTCAATCAGTAGGAGCCGCATTGACGGACTGCAATTCAATTGTACCGTAAATGCAACTGTTGGCTGCTTATATACATTTTAATCGCAGTTAGCGTGCATTTTTTAACCGACTTCAAAAAAGGAGGAGGTTATCAATTCGTTTGTATTTTTTATGTTTTTTACCTCAAATCTCCGTCATTTATGAACCGATTTAAAAAAAAAATTGCGTTCGTCTAGGATTGTCTCCAATTAGGTCCGATAAGCACCAAAACAGGATCTTATGGTTGGATCTTAAGGAAATCGGGTAAACTCTTCGAATGTTGTAGGCTCGTGCTGAGGCACCGACCGACTTCCGACTGGTAGAAAAATATTTTCATGGTTTTTTGTAGTCGGTTCAATTTTTGTTATATATATTTTTATTGATTTCATTAGAATCGCATTGTATAGATTTTAATTTCAATGCAACCCGGCTGTGATGTGATGACTCTTGATAATGGTATTGATTTTGCAGAAGTGTCAAATTTAAAATCATTCGGCCACACTCTTCGGAGTATGGATCTGATTAAACCAGTGCCTCCAGTGAAAAGGGGGATAAGACGAGTTATACCCTTATGTTTTTATCACACCATTGGATTCAGCGTGTTTGATTACCTATTGTGACAAAAGGACCTATCTCTAGCTATCCTCGAACCCAGTTGAGTTATTCCCTTTTTCACTGGCGGCAGTGAACATCCGTCAACATTTAAGCGTAAGGTACACACTCCACTATAACATCTTTACTTACTTAAACCAATTGTGCAGGTACGGTGAAAAACAAAGGCAAACCGACCCTACCAAGGAGATCTCCGGCATTCAACTGCTGTCGGCGACCGCGTACCAGCTCAAGAAACCTAACCAGCAGCTGTTGATTCCTATCACCCTCTGGATCGGCATGGAACAGGCCTTCATCGGAGCGGATTACACACAGGTACGTGAAATAAATTGAATGCCTTACTTAAACGGATTTGTTTAAGAATATAAATAGGCGTGCGGCTTAGGTGAAAGATTGTCTACCTAGCTTACTTAGCAATAAAGATCTTCATGAATATGGTCGAAGATTGTACGAGGAGACTTTATTTTATTTACATCATGACATCACATTGTTTTTTGCGATTTAATCATCAAAAATACGAAATATAAACCATGAACAAAAGATACATAGAGCGAGATTCACGGTAAACTGTAAAAAATGAAGAATGGCAAAATAGCTGCGTTAGTTAAGTTTGTATTAGCCACGTTCATTATAAAACATTGTGTCTTAAGGGTGGTAACTAAGGAATTACGAACGAGAGTCTATTAGAAGCCCGAAGTCGAAGACTGAGGGCTTTAATTTAATGAGTCGATGTTCGTAATTCTAGTACCGCCCGTTTGACATACAATGTTTTTCTTCACAATATAATTATGATTGATTTTTTGGAGTCTTTTTGTATTTTTTATTTCAACTCCAAATTTGTTACTTTTACGGGTATCCCGTGAAACCATATCGAAAATACAAACTGAGACATGGATGCACAGAAAAACCAGAAAAAGGGACCAGCGCTGGGAATCGAATCCAGGTCCTCAGCAATCCGTGCTGCGTGCTATAACCCCTACACCACCGCTGGACAGGAATCTAGACACGAATTTTTCCTATGCATACATATCTCAGGTAACCAGGAGTTGAAATAAAAAATACAAAAAGACTCCAAAAAATCAATCATAATTTGATTGCTAAGTAGCGACATCTCTTGTCTGGGTGAGCGGTTGGTTCCGAAAGAGTGTGACGTCTCTCGATGAGAGCAGAACATAGATGTCGCTAGTGCTGCTGCATAAGTAGCATAGTAGAAATAAGCAACCTGAGATATGTATGCATAGGAAAAATTCGTGTCTAGATTCCTGTCCAGCGGTGGTGTAGGGGTTATAGCACGCAGCACGGATTGCTGAGGACCTGGGTTCGATTCCCAGCGCTGGTCCCTTTTTCTGGTTTTTCTGTGCATCCATGTCTCAGTTTGTATTTTCGAAAAATATAATTGTTCCAAATATTGCCTAGGTCGAGGGTTTTCTTTGACCTCATTCATATCCCGAAATTAAATGAGAACGCTTATATCACAAGATAATGGTTGAAAAAATTATGTGATGCTACTCGAAGCGTGAAAAATATCGCTTGCAAAGAGTGAAATTTGTGGAGAAATGTTAATATTTCTAGCCCTCATTAGTACTTGCTTGCCAATAATAACACGGGAATGACCTTTATCAACACATTGTCGTAATAAATAATCACTATAAAACCATTACTTTTAAAGGAACATGGCATAGATTAGATAAGATTCGTGTCAAAATGTAAGCGATTCTATCCAAGTTATTCAGTTTTTGGTTTCACAATATCACTGATTGCCGAATAAAAGCACAGGTCTCTCGATATGTCTTGTCGTATAAAAACTATATTGGTTACGTCGATGCGAGAGTTTTTTGCTGGTAGGATGTTAACCCTAAGAAATGGTAGTCAAGCGTAACTAGACAGTTATCTTCAGGTGAAGTTAAGAGTCTGAGCTGAACGTATACCCGCTTGCTCTTGTACCTAAATGTGTTTCCATACAAATTACCAGGGAATTAAAAACTACAGATTAATTCCAATTGTCTTAAAACTTGAAATACGAAGCTACTAGCTCTAAGCGCAACCAATAAAAAATCTAAAAAAATATATTATATTTTGTCTATATCAGGTATATATTAAAATTTACCACGAGCTTTGCGGTGAAGGAAAACATCGTGAGGAATCCTGCACAAACCAGTGAAGCAATTCAATGGTGCGTGTGAAGTTCCCAATCCGCACTGGGCCCACGTGGGAACTATGGCCCAAGCCCTCTTGTTATGAGAGGAGGCCTGTGCCCAGCAGTGGGACGTATATAGGCTGGGATGGATGATCTATGTCAGGAACCAATCCAAAATGACCTTACACGGCATACATTTTCTATGATAAGCATGGCTCTGCTATTAAAACTGAATATTCTTAGATAACTACAAATTTATACGGGACACTAAGATATTTTTCAAAAATTTGACAGCTCGGTATGTCAAACAATAAAGAAATATTTAATGAAATTAAAAAATGCTTACATATTTTCTATTAGAGAATCGCTCGCCTCGGGCCTCGACGCTGGTCACACATAGACGCAGCTGCGTATCTAATGGGTGCCATGCGGAAGCGGCTCGCTAATGAGTCCATACCATGTCGTGTTTCGAAGGCGCACATCACATGTGTTCAGATACATTTTGCTTCATTGCATGTAGCGTGCTAGACGGGCATTGAGGAAGTATAGGTAAAAAAATTAAGAAGATGACCTGTTGTACTCGTATATAGTAAAGAGTAAAGTGTCCGTATAGGTAAGTCGACGTTCCATATTCGAAATATGACTTAAGCCCCATATCAATCCTGTGCACACTACACATGCGCACTACAACATACAACGGAGACCGTATTTCCTAACGTTTGTGGCGCTCGCGATCGCAATCAAATGACACATTTTGCATACAAAAACTGTCACTTGATTGCGATCGCGAGCGCCAGAAACGTTAGGAAATACAGCCTCGGGTCATCTTCTTTAGTTTTTTACCTTTATACATTTGGCGGTTCATTGTAATGTTGTGCATATTGTAGGCTTTTATATACAAGTCAAAAGAAACTCAGGCCCTAGTTTCATCGGTAAGATGGAATGAAAAATATGTTTACGTTTTTGTCTGAATACATTTAATCGAGTGATAAGTAGGTATTTCGTCACTAATTTGATAAAATCTCGTATCTAAATCAATACGTTAACAAAAGTGGCCCTTGAAGTGGTTCATAAAGTTCACTCATAAAATTGACGATTTTCGAGCTTTTTTAAACGTAGTGACGATTTGTATTATGTTATGATGTAAAATAATAATCTTGTTATTATTTTCGTAAATTCCGGAAATCGTACCCGTAACCGTACCCCAGAAATACATGACTTGATGTGCGGTTCTCTCATATGTCTTCTATAGTAAGACCTGTGGCCATATTATTTGACGACAGAGCGCTGGCGATCGCATTCATCGTCTCTTTCTATCGTCATCTTATACCGTGTGACAGATAGAAATGGTGAAAATGAATGTGATTCCGAGTGCGTTAGACAAAAAGGCTTCTGGCTTTTTTAGACCAGATAAATAGTTAAACCAGTTCGTACTTAGCAATAAACATATTGCTGCCTCGTTCTCTCGTTCTTATAATCATCGTAGGACGTCCACTGTTGGACGTAGGCCTCCGCCATTAATATTTTTCTTTTTCGAAAAATCATGTTTGAGTAAAATGAAATCGACGATAAAAATCCAGTTTTTGCAACTGTTATCTACTATTGTTCCCTAACTCACAAACCTGCCAAGCTAAACCTAACTTAATTACCAGTACACAAAGCTCCTTTAATAGCTTCTGTCTTGGCGCCCAATAGCGAAACGCTACTTTCACTTTACCGAGTTGATAACAATACGATTTTGACTCGTTACTTCTTCAACCTCGTATCTCAGTGAATCATGTAGTTCCAAAAACAGCCTTATGTTGACTACACATTGTTGGTTTTGGAAGGATATCATTTTAGTCGATACGAAATTTAAAAATCAGCTCGTAGTTTTGCTACAAGCACAGCGTGCTAAAAATATTTATAGCTAGTTAATGAATTACAGATTTCGAATTTCGTCAATTACTTCTTGTTATAAAAAAGCAAACATTCCTCTTTATTTATCAAGTTTTTACTTAGTTCATAGAATCAGGCGTTACCTTGGTTGGACCTCCGGCAATAGTACCTAACCTAGGTACTCTGACTATGCAAAATAGCCAAGCTCGATTTGAATATTTATAATCGTGCAGCTAATTTCTCCCGTCCATAATAATTGTCCATTGTAATTAACTGTAATTTATTTGTAATTAATACATGATTCAAAAAAAGTTTAAGTTATTACATTTCTAGGTAGGCAATGTAATCAGTTAAAGCCATTTGTCCTGAGTAATACCATAACAGGCATTTTCTGCAATAAATAAAAGAAAAGTATTACAAATTATTCTTAAAAGGTCCCACAATTCAAATGGATGTGCTGTCCAGTGTCCATGCGTCAATTGGATGCGTTATGCAGAAAATAACCACGTCATTATAAATAGTCGTATGCAAAGTGATTTTAAATAATTATTTCAGCAGGTCAGAGGATTAGTAGGACTGAACAACCCGGTAAAGATTGCTTTGTTTAAGCGTACCTACAGATTACGGGAAGTGACTTTATTTTATAAAGTAAGAAAGATTCATTAAAATCTAATCTATAAAGGTAACTGTGACGTAGTACAGGGCACAGAAAGTATAACTACTGGCTTAAACTCAAGCTATTGGACAACAAAACGAATTAGATAAATATTAAAGTGCTCATTAAGTTAAGTTTGTACAGTCGCCATCAGATATTTAGGAGCGCCAAGGTGATCAAAAATATCGAAACATGAACTCTAATACCTTAATAATAGAGTGCATGTGCCGATATTCTTGACCACCTTGGCTGCTCTGAAATATTTGATGGCAACTGTACCATGTTTAGCATGAAGGATACCACAATGGACAAGTGACAAGACTCTCGAAGGCGAACGAGAAATATCTCATTTTGGTGGGAGAATTTGTCTCTGTCGAGTTCAGTTTGAGTTTTGCACTTTGTTGGTTATCCCAGGGCCTCCGTACTTATACTCCTACTAATGCTTATTGGTAATATCATTATTACATGTATTTTAGTTAAATTACAGCGTTAGCGTGAGGGATCTAGTGCCCGGCACCGTCTAGCATTCCAGCAGCTACGCCACTGGTTCTTGGTTGATAAACGTGACTGAGCATAAAGCTATCCAACTGCAGACATTGCAGTGCGTCAGATATAATGTAGAATCTACATTGTAGATGTTACGCCGAATCGATGTTCAATTTAAACAATACCGCTCGTTAGTCGTCCATATTGAATCGCGTCAAACTGCGCGAGCGCTGCATTTGCCATTGAAACAATATGCATGCGAACTGGTATCTTTGTGTTAAAAATTTAAATGCAAATGCGTTCGAGACGTTGCGACTAAATACTTAAAGCGTAGGAGATTTAACTAATAGAGATGATTAGAGGTATCCAAATCTGCAACACTTATGTAGGTACACCAGTTGTTTGGTTTTTTAACGACGATTTGTTTTAAGCTTACGTAGTTCAGGATTATTATAAAACTAACCTAATCTTTGAGTTTCTGCAGGATAATTCTAAGTTTACAGTTTCAGAAAAAAAATCGTTCGTCTAGCTAGATGAAACAGGGAATGAATCATTTGGTAATAATTTCGCCGAAAATCCAGGGTCCCTAAAGGATTATTCTTATTATGTAGAGTCGCATCTTGTGTCAACTAGTACCCCTATTCTAATAATTAAGTAAGTACTCAGTTCCAGCGATAATGTAACGTTTAACTCCTTACAGGCTTACGTGTCGTGCGCTCTCGGCATCCGCTCAATCGGCTACGTGATGATCTGCTTCGGGGTCGTCAACGCGATCTGCTCACTTGTCTTCGGCTCAGCCATGAAGTACATCGGGAGATTCCCGATCCTCGTGATGGGCGCCGCCCTGCACCTCTGCCTGATCGTCTGGCTGCTCATCTGGAGGCCGAACCCCAACTCCCCTATGACTTTTTTTGTGATCTCTGGGCTGTGGGGAGTCGGTGATGCTGTTTGGCAGACGCAAATTAACGGTATGTTGGATTTAGTTACTACTAGTTTAAGATCACGCATCGATTGATTTAATTGGTCGATTCCTGTTGTCTCCGCTCCACAGCGTGTGACTGCGGCCTGAAACCGCTTTTTTGTGATCCGCGACATGCAACGACTTTAGTGTAAATGGTTCACAAAACAGGTTTTGCATACGAAGATAACAATAAGCTATAAGAGGGTCGAACAGTTGCCAATTCATAAATATGGAAGTTTACGGCCAACAGCAAGCCGACTCTGTCTAAGGTGGCCCATGATCATAAAAGTGTGACAACCACTGACTTACAAAGACGCGGCCTTAAGGCTCCCAGCTCCCAGTTCCCTTCTGCATTCAATCGGCCAGAGACAATTTTTCATTTTGGCCCCTTTTTCGCATTTTGTTAACAATATTTCATTACATTTAAAATTTTAATCTACTTTGAAGACCAAAGTACCTAATTTAAATCTGCTTATAGGTTTTAAAGAAAATAAAACTCAAAATGATTGAACCATAATAGCGCCATTATGTGTATGTTTTTAAACATCCGAAGTATTAATGAAAACTTGAAGATAAACACGGGTTCCTTTTCCAATTATTCGTTAAAACCTTTAGCGGCTACAAGCGTCTCAAGGACGTTGTTTTGACTTTTTGTCTGAGTTATTTAAGTGGTGTGTAGTGTAATATCATGTGAAAAAAATCTCAGCGTAGAAGTCGAGATAGGTCTAATTCCATGCGAACTAAGTCGCGGGCATCTACAGTCAGTATCAAAAGTAGCGGATCACTTTTTGATGCTGACCGTATATACTTATTATACATATAAAAGAGTAATGTGCCGGACTGACATGCAATACCCCGCCTGTACACCACTATATTTGTCTTGACAGACAAGATTGAGAATGAGCATGAGCATACCTAGGTCCGGATTTTTCCTAAGTTCTCACTGGATAAACATTCTAATTTTTTGTTATTCCACGGGATAAAGCCATGGGTTCATGCTAGTCTCGTACAAAACCAGTTGTGAGTTCTAAAATCGTAGCCAGCACGAGCGCAACTCACACGTGCTATTCGTTTCACGTGGTGCGCGACGTGCGTTTTGTAATCAAATCGACTTCGTCACTTATTTGATATGTGGGTAAAAATTTAATCATTTTAAACACTTAATAGGTATGTTAAGTTACCACGTTCTAATGTGTTGTGACTTTGTTACAAAGAATAAATGCCGGGAAAAAGAATGAAACACAAACGTTATGTTAATGTACGACGCAGATCTTCTCTAACTATATAATTTTTAGATAATTGCGATAATTTATTGCATTTTTGAATTAAAATGACTCGTCATCGTAATCACTGGCACAGCATACATCATTTTGTATATATTTTTTGTACCTACAGAGTTCAAGTTATGGTTTATTTGCTTACGAATGTTCATTAAAGTTAGTAGTTTGCTAAACTCTTCTAGGCGTATCTAGAGACGTGAAATATAAATAAAATAAAAATAAATAAATATTATGGAATAATTTACACCAATTAAACTAGACCCAAACTAAGCAAGCAACGGTTGCTAGCATCCCCGGGGAGGATATTGTAGGCGTCACCCCAAAACTCGAATGAAATAAACTTAAATGCAATAGGTACGAGTAAGTAGAGGTGTCATACTTACTCGTATTATTTTTATTAGTGTTGGCTATGCAGTCTGCCAAAGTTTTAGGTTTTTTATGGGTGGCACTACTGGTGTTCACGGTCGGGTGTCACCCACTTGGGATGCGGGCCGCCCCCGCCTCTACATTTGGTATGGACATAGCTTAATGGGTGGATAGCTTTTATCCCGGATGTTCCGATAAACGAATTCTTTGTAGGCGAAGTAGCGGGCAACTAGTAAACTGTATGCTGTCGTCCACAAGCGCGTGAGAGTCAGCACTGGGTGAAAAGCTATTGCAATAATTATTGCTGGCGCGCACGACCGCAGTTTACTGCTGAATTTAAACGACCTGCGAATAGAAATGGATGTTTATATCTAGATTTATACAAACCAATAGGTATATTTGAACGGCAAATGCTAATACTCGTATCTACTTATCAAAATATCAAAAATGATTTATTGCAGACCAGGATCCATAGTTTGTTGGTAATAAAATAATACATAAGTCGCCCCTTTGCAACTAAAATGAAATAATTCGTTTTTTTTTTTCATTTTAAAATTCAACCGGATTGTGTTTTATTAAAAGTTACCTACACACCGACACGTTACCGCTTTTAGCAATTTAAGGTTTTAAGTTTTAAGTTTCCAATAAATTAAACATGTTTAAATATCAATAGTTGCATAAAATAACCATAATAAAATAAAGCAAAATAATCAATTACATACCTTACCGCTGCCCGTTAAATATCCAAAAAAATACATCGTAATCTTCATTTACCTTGTTTTTCTTGGCGGTTGAGGTTTTTCATGCGTACATCCCATTCTCGTGGGAATATCAGAATGGAATAAAAAGTAGCCTATAGATATGCTCAAAAAAGCAAAAGCTTAAGGTCAGGAGCGATGAAGCGAGCTATGCTCGGATTGCCCTTACGTGATTGACATTGCAAAGGAGAATGATCCAAACTTGCAAAACTTTCATTGTTGGTACCTACCTACTTGTAGTACGTTATGACAAATTTAAATTAAGCAAACAATGAGATCATGCTAAGAGCTCACTAGATGACGCCTTCTTAGTTATTTCAACAGCTGCCTTATTAATCCATACTTATTAATATTATAAATGCGAAAGTGTGTTTGTATGTTTGTGTGTCTGTGTGTTTCTCCGTCTTTCACGCCGTAACGGAGCGACGGATCGACGTGATTTTTGGCATAGAGATGGGCCCGAGAGTGATGTGTTTTTATCCCGGAAAAATGCACAGTTCCCGAGGGAACAGCGCGCGATAACCGAATACCACGCGGGCGGAGCCGCGGGCCAAAGCTAGTATCTTATAAGTACCTAATATTATTCACATCAGGTACATTTATGAAAAATCTCACAGAAAACTTACTGAATGAAAACACTTCTTTAAATTCTTATGAAAGTTTGCGGAACTGTCCTAGACCTTCTCTGCATTTTTAACCCCCTACGCAATAGTTAATATGGGTGTTATAAGTTTGACCGCTATCTGTGTCTGTCTGTGTCGTCTGTGGCACCGTAGCTCTTAAACGGGTGGACCGATTTGAATGCGGTTTTTTTTATTTAAAAGCAGTTTTTCTATCGATGGTTCTTAGACATGTTTTATCAAAATCGGTTCAGCCCTTTTTGAGATATTGAATTTTGAAGTGACAAAGTCGGGGGTTTTCCAATTTTTTATTGGTTAGGTTAGTTGTACATAGGTAGTAGGTGGAGCAAGAATAGCTTGTTCGCAAACAATTAATAACAATAAATAACGGATACAAAACGATATTTTAATAAATTTACTGCTTCCTGTGTAGGAGCCTGACAAAGTAACATTGTCATAGAGCAATTAAATGCTATTTTGTAACGTCAGTCGACATCCTTGAGGCGTCTTCCTGTTGCACACGTATCAGTGCAACCATCATAAGATACTCATCAGTGCGTCGTACAATGGCGCTGACAACTGGGCACACATCAAATACAACCTTAAGGGGATCCCATGCCCCAATGACCTTCGATCTGAATTCCTTAGTACAATTAACAACGGCTTTAACAATATAGTATCCCATATTTACTTCAAAGTTCATTGTTTTCGAGATATTTGGCATCAAAGTTGAACAATTTCAGGCCAAAAAAATGGTTTTCTGGCCATAACTTTTGTGTTAATTAGTTTCAAATTAAAACCCTCGACCACTTTTTAGAGACGTCAAAGACAAACCCAAATATGTAGATTTCGTATAGTGTTAGATCTTTCACGTCAATAGAGATACGAAATGAGTGTTTTTTCAGACAATGTTTAAAAAAATCATACAAAATTAAGTATTCATTTTTTTTCAAAATCCGGTAAACAAAAATTGAGTTAGAAGATTGGAGAACCGACAGCCGTTTGATTTATAATTCTATCTGTAGTGCAAAAGTAGGAGATACGATTCAAAACTTGTCAAAAATCGATGAAAACCTCGGGTAGCCCCTTAAACAGTTGCTGTGTCACCAACACCGAAGGAATTCCCGATGGACATGCTTTGACAGGATTATTCCTCTTTTTTGAACAATTGTCAATAAGCTTCGCTTCGGTAAATCGTTACACTCAAGACTTAACTTTTTTTTCGATGTATATTTTTTTTCCACTTGTATCGTATCAGTAATCAAATAAGTAATCTTAACGTGGTTTAAATTGTCGTCCGAGGTTTTTTTAACACCACATAAAGAAAAAAATAAACGCACAAAATCAGCGCCTTTATTATATCTACCTACGAGTATTCGCTTGTAGACGTACGAATTGGTCAACTAAACTCAACTTTTCCCAAATTTTAAGTCATATTTTAGTCGCTTATCGCGAACACTCGCTTAAAACTATATTAGTTTCGTACGGTACATTAGCTACCTGTAGATGTTACGATTTATGTCAAGATTAAAGCAATTTTTAAGTGAATCGTAGAATTCTTTTATAAAAAATATTCTTTGAAACCGGTTCCGCAACGGTATATTTTACTTTAAAAAATGCACTTTAATCTTAACGACAAATCGAGATCTGTCTTTTAATTTAAGATTATGCCGACTAAATATATTAAACTTTTTATTTTAACTGCACACACGTGTCTTAATTCATGCTAGTTACTGCCCGCGACTCCACTATCGCACGGGCACTATCTCAATTTCCAGCATAAAAAACCGGCCAAGAGCGTGTCGTACACGCCCAAAATAGGGTTCCGTAGCCATTACGAAAAAATTAAGTAATATTTTTCTATGGATTTCGTATTTCATACGGAATCTTCCAAGTTTAGGTATATTTTATACCTTAGGCTGCTATTTACTCTTAAACTACTAATAATTCTCAAGCAAACTTGCCCGTTATAGTTTTCCTTGAAAGTTTGATATACTTACTACATCCTGAATTTTTTCAAATTTTTCCACCCACCTGTTTAAATTTTAGAAGGGGGGGGACGCTCGATTTTCATGAAAATTTGCACTTTAAAGTTGAATATTTCGCAAACAAATCACTGAATCGAAAAATCGTCTTAGCAAACCCCAAGGTTTTAAAAGACCTATCCAACGATACCCCACACTATAGGGTTGGATGAGAAAAAAAAAATCACCCTCACTTTACGTCTATGGGAGGTACCATAAAAAAAATTTTTTTAGTATTTGTAATGTACCATTTTGTCGGCATAGTTTACATATATATCCTTGCAAAATTACAGATTTCTAGCATTGATAGTCCCTGAGCAAAGCAGCAGACGGACGGACAGACAGACAGACCTGGCGAAACTATAAGGGTTCCGATTTTGCCATTTTGGCTCCGGAACCCTAAAAACTATCCTACGCCGTTCCCAGTGTATCGAATTTCTTCATAGCAAATTTCATCATGTTCGTTTAAAGCGAACAGACAAACAGATTCACATTCGCATTTATACTTAAGTAAGTTAGGATGGATGACACTCTGCCACCACTATTTCTAATTGGTCTGTATGCCGGTCGTTGCAAAAATAGCTTTTAGAGATGTTCAGAGTTTCTTCACTATACCATCTACTGGAAAACTGGCTACCTCGTGAAACAGTGACTGAGCCAACTATACGTATATCTAAAGATTGTCTAATCTAACTATGTATGTTCTTTCAATGTTTTAATGTTCGTACAAAATTACTCATACCTAGACCTAGTGATTCTTTTCTGCTTACATTTTCAGTACCGTAAACTGCTTCAACTTTGCCCTCTAGCCCCAACATTGCCTGATTCGATTTAAAGTCGATAACTTAGCACCCTTTAGGTTTTTAAATTTTTGTCTCCCCGTAATAATAATTCCCTTGTAGATAAAAGTTACCTATAAGAGTCCTAAGTTATCGACTCCAAATTAACTTAGGCAATGTTGGGGCCAGAGGGCAAAGTAGAAGCAGTTTACGGTACCTACCTAAAATTTGATACTGGCCTACTAGTTACGCTTTTTGAAATTAAAATAAAGAATCTTCGAAACGGATAAACACACACGTGATACGTGAATGATCAATGATGAATTATATCAGTGTATGTTAAGTACACTGAGCGGCAAAAAATCTGGCCCTCAAATGTATGCAGTTAGGTCATTTTGTATGTAGCGTGGGCCAAATTTTGTGCCCCTGAGTATATTATTGATATAGCAATCCACAAACTTACTTTTCACGTACCTAAATGCGAACAAATTGAAATAAATTAAACTGCATTCCATTTTAGATTATACGATACCTCTTACCTACTAGGGGCCTTTCAATGTCATATTTTACCTTTGAAGAGAACTATAATTGCCCTACACATCGTCACGTGCCAATGCTACACGTGAAGAGGGAAGCTGCTACAATTATTGATATTATTATATTCATATACCCACAATTTCATAAGAAATAATGCAGTGTTCATGTCTATAATTGCTTGCAGTGCGTCAAAGTGCTCAATGGAACATAATTGACATATTATTTGTACGTTTATGTTCGATGAAATAAAGTATCGAGAGCAATGAAATGCGGGATTTATGACGCTATTTTTATTCTATATGACTTGAATAACACGGAAGACGACAGTGGGCATAAGGCACCTACGACAAACACTGAGGTTTGAATTTTTGCAAAATGTACTAAAACATATATTAGTCTAGATAATTGTACACAATACATATATCTATCCCGTTATAAGCCGTAGTAGTAAGGCCGTATAAGCCGTGGTGGCCTAGTGATTTGACCTATCGCCTCTCAAGCAGAGGGTCGTGGGTTCAAACCCCGGCTCGCACCTCAGTTTTTCGAAATTCATGTGCGGAATTACATTTGAAATTAAACACGAGCTTCGCGGTGAAAGAAAACATCGTGAGGAAACCTGCACTATCCTGCGAAGCAATTCAATGGTGCGAGTGAAGTTCCCAATCCGCACTGGGCCCGCGTGTGAACTATGGCCCAAGCCCTCTTGTTCTGAGAGGAGGCCTGTGCCCAGCAGTGGGACGTATATAGGCTGGGATGGATCTATCCCGTTCAAAAGCAAAAAAACATATTGCAATTAAGGTAAACGTTCGAGTGCTAATCACTGTCCCAGCAGCTGCAATCTTTAATTGCATGTCATTAGCAATAGAGGTGACAGCAGCGTGTCGTCTATTGGGTATTAGCATGTCGAGCACTGGGACATTTACCACAGGAGCTTGAATTACATTTTGCTCTTTGTCAAGAACATCGGGTTAAGACGAAACAAAGAATCGCCTTACTCCTCGATCTTTCCTTACATAATCACTTTTTTATACTTTTTTTATACAAATTACAGCCGTAAGGGCTCTTCTATCGGCATTGTATTTTAATTAATTTTATTTCCTAATCTTTAACTGATCTACTAAACCCGGATTTTTAATCCCATCTCGTGGAAATATAGACTACTAGTACTTCTCGGTCAAAAGACGACTTGTAACTTGTCTCCCGTATAAACGGCTCTTTTATCGAAAATAGAAAAAAACTTTGACAATTTGATATCTCTTAGATCTTAGATAAGCAATTATCAATATGCCGTCAATTTTGTTTTGGTATCGCATACATCAAAAATTACATTTAGGGGCTGTTTCACCATCCATTGATTAGCGTTAACCGACGGTTAAATGTGATGCCGTCTCCGTCTTTTCGAACAAAACACATAGAGACGGCATCACACCTAACCGCCAGTTAACACTAATCAATGGATGGTAAAACAGCCCCTTAATCTCTATGAAACAGTGATCATATTTTAAAAAAGTTGCTGATCATAAGTAGCTCAGTTATTCGAGTAGAATCGAACCTTGGCTTTAAAGCCCCATGGTCAGAGACTCCTTGTTTAAAAACCTAAGGCTTTTCCAATATTGTTAGAACCTCTATTGATTATATCTAATTTTAAACCACCCTTGTTACAGGTTTATACGGCGTGCTCTTCCGACGCAACAAAGAGGCCGCGTTCTCCAACTTCAGACTGTGGGAGAGCGCCGGGTTCGTCGTCGCATACGCATACTCCACGCACCTTTGCGCGCGCATGAAGTTGTATGTTATGATGGTCGTGCTGCTTGTGGGCTTCGTTGGGTACCTCATCGTCGAAATTCTGCATAAGAGAAAGGTACGTGTTAAAAAAATGAAGATATTAGTTTCGACTACTCGCATCCTGTCCTACAGCCTTATTCATAAAAAATCCTTAATTGAGGTTTGATCGGTCTGTTACTTAGCAGACTGATTAAGCTTGTTAGACGGCTTGCTAGCAATCTGCTAGTTGTTGAGCTGCTGATAGACGGACTAGACGCGTTATGTTGGCCATCTTGACAAATCAAAGACAAAAAATGGCCTCATCGATAATTAAAAAAAATTGACAGCAGTGACAGCAAATTAGCAGGAAAAAAATAAAAAACAGATGTTTGTTTTCCCGTCATTTCCGTTCCGCATGTTTATGTTGTACCTAAGTGCAAAAAGCCGTAATTTATGTTAATCAAGGATGATTAATTAAAACTTGTTCAAACTGTTCAAACTTGTGGCGGCCATTTTGTGACTTAGCAGGGAGATAAAGGAGGGTCTACGGTCCTCTAACTTTAGCAGAGCCTTGATCGACTGATTAGTGCTAACAGACGTTTATGAATCATGTTTTTTAGCATCGGGCCTTCAAGGAGCCTTCAAGGAGGCTCTAAATTTTTATGAATAAGGCTGCTAGTCTTTACCCTTTGTCCTACTCGTACCTAGTCTTTACGCGTGGCGTTTCAACTGAAATCATCAAGTTCGTAAACTTCCCGTGGTAATTCCCAAAACTAACTTCATAACCCTGAGCCAATTTTCATGTCTTTTTGCTTACGGGATGAGTTTAGGGATTTTAGACCGATTAAACATAAAACTGTTACAAGATAGGGCAGTCATTTTAAACATGAGGCCCTCTAAGCATTTACCTGTGCCCCGAATTATTATAGACCTTTATGATATGTTGCCTCTTAATTAGTCCAAACAAAGTTCTAAAGTCAAATTTCCTGCTATAACCTCTCCGTCCACAATAATTTAATGCTGACCTTTTTTCTGTCAGTCTTGTTTTTTTTCTTCAAAAAACGGCGATGCGCAACAGTCAAGTACAAATTTAACATGTAGAAGTAGAAATGAAGTGGAATTCCTGATTTAGCGAAAAGTACGAATATTTATTAAAATTAAATTGCTTTTATGTAAAAAATGCATAAAACTAACTTAAAATAAAAATAAACAATTGGGGTGTCTGATGTTTTCAGTTTAATATTTAACACCATGTATAAATTACATTTACATAGATACAATCTATTAAGAGCGTGCAAACAAAAAATTGCCCATTCAGGTGATTTGAGGTTCATGGAAATTGTAGTCAATTAGTGTACTTGTACCACTACTGCATGCAAGGTGGACTTTTTAGTTTTCGCCTAGTTGTTTGTATGTACTGGTCTTACAAGTCACGTCGTGCCAAAAAACTTGCAATTTGTCGCCAAATTATCATCGCACGATTCTGCTAACATACTGACCTAGGCCTATTTAGTGTCACGGCTTAACAAATGCCACGTTAACATGTTTCTAATGTACATTTAGCAACAAAAATACATACGTCCTGTATACTTTGTTGCCTGAATATTAAGGTCGTGTATACATATTTTTTGCACTTTGGCTGTATTCACAGCTTTATTGCTGACTGTACATGTTCATAGTTGTCTTTAGAGAAATCTTAGCATACAATGAAAGAATAGGGGGCTTGATATACATAGTAAAATTAGATTGTTACAACTTAAAACCATTTCAATATTAGACAAGTGACAGGAGTAGGTTTTTTTTTATATTGGTATACAGTACTACAAATTGATTTTTCACTTGTCATGCTCGTTAAATTCGTTTTTACGCTGGATCTAGGTGACATAAAATAATATTTTATGCTCTAGTGCATAAAGTAAAATCTCCTTCTTCTTAGAAGGACCAAGGCGTCAGGTGTAAATAAAAAAAATCGATGTACCTTTTATTATTATTTTAATCCTTTTTAATACGTAGTAAACTAAAAATTAATCAATATAAATGAATATTATTACAAAATTGAAATTATTAGCAATGCATGAAAAATAAAAGGTACCTAGTAAGTGAACAACTCTTTCCTCTGTTGCTATTTTGTTACTATTTAATTTCCTCGAAGTGAAAAGCAGTGTAAAACTCTAGCATTAAACCCATTTCCCCCATGACGTGTCTATCCACCCTCGCCGTACCGGCTCGGTTGGCTTTATGAACGGCTCGGGTAAAATAACTCGTTTTATGCTTTTGTTGAACAATTTAATTGATTATAGTAGTATTTAAAAAAAAAAAAAATTGAAAACAGTTATTATCCAACGAAAAAAATATTTTTCAATGTACATTCCAATCAGCTCGTAATTTTTTCCTTGTGATTTCCCTTTTATAGTTGCATGTACTCTTTGTCGTGGTTTTTAATATTTTCTTTACTATTTATTTATCAACTAGCCGTTACCCGTGACTCCGTTCACATAGAATTTGGTTATCGCTATCCCGCGGGAACTATGCAATGTTCCGGAATACAAACTATCCTATGTCCTTCCCCGGGACTCAAACTATATGTATACCGAATTTCATCTAAATTGGTTTAGCGGTTTTCACGTGATACAGTAACAAATAAACTTACAAACTTTCGCATTTATAATATTAGTGGGATGAATGATTTGTTGAATAAAGTTTCTGTTTATTTCCAGGCCCGCCGTCTGAAGGCCATCGCTGAAGACCCCGCCATCGCCGCCGAGGCAGCCAAGCAGCCCCCAGAAGAAGATGATGAGAAGGACGAAATTGATGACGAAATTGTGATTACACACCTCTAAGTAGAGGATACACCAAACCGGTTTTTTTTTAATTCAAATTGCCGGTTAACCGGTTATGCCGAAAAACCGGTTTTGTATTCCCTAGGCCGAGACCAGCCATCTCTGTCCCGCGTTCGGCCAGGCAACGGATGATGCTCCGCCGTTTGATCCTCCTTTTTGCCCCCTACGACCCAATTCTAGCAGTCTATTTTACCGGCAGTATTAAGTAGCATTGACGACAGCTATCACCAAATTGTAAAATTTTATCTTAACTTGGCTCTGTTGGGTAAGGAGCGACTAAACGGCGAAAGATCACCTTGACCATTTATGTAATTGGTACAAAACCACGGACGAGCTATATATAATCTCGAATTTATTTAGAATTATTTATGTATCCAATAGATTAGTTGGTGAGACTATACAAGTACAAAGTTCCGTTCGACTTCGGGTTCCCGGGTCGGTGGAGAGAGCGGCGTATGCATTTAGAGATAAATCGTTCATTGGGTTTACTAATGTTTCGGCGAATAACGTTTGGCCACCTTTTTCATTTCGCAACTTTTCATTTCCCAACTGTTTAATATTTCTGAAACTGTAAATATTTCAGGATTTTTATAAAACTAATCTAACCTAACCTAAAGGGTTCTACACAATGGCCCTAAAATAAATCCTGAAATATTTACAGTTTTAGAGTTTGCGAAATGAAACAGGTTGCCAAACATTACGTTACGAAAAGGCAGTACTCGCGTTCATTAATGTGATAAATTCAAAATCTGCTTCAAGAATCCGTTAGTGCAAATTACAAGCGCATCTGAGTTGTTCAGTTGCGAGCGCCTCAATATGTTATTGATTTTAATGAATGAACAAAACCAACTGTGTTGATTGTTCCATTCAAAAGTAATTATGCGCTTTATGTTCTGTAGGTACTTATGACTCTATAGTCTTAAACTATTCGACTCTTGTGTGTTTTGTCTTTAGTTAAACAATAACAAGTAGGTTGAACCTGCTACGTACAGGGAAGTGGCGACTTCTTGGGTATCTAGATGTTTAATTATGCTGAGTATTACTTGTACTTGAATCATGTACGTAACCGAGTCTCGGCTCTTGCGCCTGCGGCTCCAATTCACATATTTATCATTTGTATCAAATTTTAAACTATGAATTTGATTTGGTTCTTTTGTTGTATGATTCGATTATTAACCATTTGCTTGATTTTATTTTTAATAGTTGCAATTATAAACTGCGGAAATCCTGCTCAATTTCTCTGAAACGTGAATGTTTAGAACCGGTTTTATTACGAAAACACGAAAGTACCGTTTCCACTTAGGTAATTCAAAACGAGCGCAGCGTATTCAAACATTATCATTCCGTAGATACGTTCATTTAATATAAGTTAAATTTGATAAGATTGTTGATATTATTTTTATTCTTTGATAATATCGAAAGACGGCTTGATTTCATGTACAGAAATGTGTAGTTACTCGGTGGCGCAGTGTAAGTAGGCGCCGCCAATTAGTACTAGGGTACTTAGATCAAATAAATTAATTATATATCACTACAATCTTATAAATACGTAGTTAAGTTTTATTCGTATGTTTTGTGAAATCAAAACGCTTCGTTTAATTTAGTTGTGATTTCAATGCCGAACATAGTGTAATGTATAAAATAATATCCAATGTTAAATTTCATATTACAAATAAAAAATCAAAATATTTGTAGATGCTATTATAATGCAATTAAAACGATGTATTCGATATTATTTATTTGTGATTTTTGAGTATCCAATGTTTATTAATTTAAATCAATGCAACATTGCTCGAGCGAGCGTCGGGTGGTTGGCTTGCGCGAGCGCCTTTTAATGAGTCTAAATTTTTATAAATTGACTAAACAGTACACGACTGTATGATATAATTCGATGACGAGGTATGTACCGATTGATAGGGTATCAAAACCACGTGATAATTACAGTTAAATGTTAAAACGTAGGCATATTATTTTATTAATGTAAATTTAGATTAGTCCTAGAATAAAATATAAATAAAATTGCTCTATTATGAGATAACACTTACCTATTATTTGTTTGATTAAAATATTATGTTATTTTATTAACGATGTCAATGAGTTTGTGATGAAAATAAAAATAGAAATTGTTTGGTCTTTGTGGGTTTAAATATTGTCCTTTGCCTAACTCTTCCTTTATTCTTCCTTTCAGTCTATTCGGTATTATAATAACGTCTCGGAATAGCGACTGTCGCTTAACTATCGCTAACTGTATGAGTAGCGTCGCTTGTTTCCGCGCGAATTGAGTTTCGTGGTACCGGGCATTCAGTTTTGGTCAAACACGCAGCCCGTCGGACTAGCGCACGTTACGATAGTAAGTTGTTGTCATCGGTTTCAAGTGCGTTGTTTGCGTGTTGTTTTCGGTGCTTAATGTTTTTATCGGTAAAAATAAAGTTGATGACAGAGCTATCGAAATTACCCATCTTCGAGCGTGTGAAATTTACACTAAAAACAAAATGCAAAAACCTCGAAAACAAGCGTTTTCCCAGGTGTATGACAAAGCAAGATCGATTGTTTGCCCCCAAAACAACAGTTTTGTCGAAATCATTAGAACTGTTTTCGAGATCCCCAAAATAAATACATAAATCCCACTAATATTATAAATGCGGAAGTTTGTAAGTCTGTTTGTTACTCCATCACGTCAAAACCGCTAAACCGATTTAGATGAAATTCAATTGCAGATAGTTTGAAACCGGGGAATGGCAGTTAACAGGCTAGTAGTATACAAATAAAACAAGAATCGCTCCTTTAAACATATGAGACAATATACATTGGTATGGCCTTAGGATGACGGCATCAGTCATAGTATGGACGAGAATCATTATGGCTTTTTTTTCGTAAACCCTAAATGTAAGATACTGCCGTTTTTTTTTAAACTAACAATACTAAGTATGTTCAGTAATCGATGGTCATAACTAGTGAAGTCCATGAATGTTAGGCTATAAGACATTGAATTTTTGCTGTCCATTACTGGGTACCAGTCACTCAAAAGGTATTCAATTTACGCGACTCTACCGTAGCAAGTGGGCAAATTTTAAAGGAAGCCTTAAGTATAACTATAGACACAGTAAAATCACTCAAAATATCTTTAACAAACCACGACAATTATAACACCCTTCATGTTTTTTCACATCAGTAATTTTAGCATAATATTTATGTAGGTACTCGTACTAAATTATTTCAGTCACTTGCTACTCTAGCGTCACTCTGGAGGGATTGAAACTGTAATTTATCGCTTAAAGTTTGACACTGTTGCAACTTTTCCCTCCGTAAGAGATTGTCGTCCATCCCTCTATAAAAAAAAGTTGACCCGGTGCATCACTTCTTTTAAATTCGCTGAGACCATAACGAGACCTATTAGGGCTCTCTTTATACAAACAGTTATGCAGACAAATAAATATGGCGAAACTACAAGAGCTCCGTTCTTGCCAAAAGTCAAAATGTTGACTACGGAACTCTAAAAATATCTGAGTATTTAATACTGTAATCAGGAAATTAACTAAAATAGTTCTTCCGTCCGACCATAAGTCTCTTTATTAGTAGTACCTAGCGCCTGACAGTATCAGAGCTGTAATAATTTGTTTCGTATTAATAATGCCAATAAATCAAAAGGCGTTGGTGAGAATATAGTCGAGCAAATGGAATCATGACATTACCTAGGGTGGATCCTTTGTGCTACTAATGACATGTTGACATCTCATACTTTTGTCAAGGAAATCATAATGAAGTTGATTATTAAGTAAGTCATGCATGAAAAACACTCCTTGCTACACATCCTCGCATATCTTTCTTGGAAACGTCATTACCATTTCTGCAAGCTCATTGAAAGAGTTAATAGTAAGAGTTCATTTTTATGTAAGTAAACTAATAGTACATTGTGTCTCAAGGGCGGTACATAAGGAATTACGAACGAGAGTCTATTACAAGCCCGAAGTCGAAGACTGAGGGCTTTAATGAGTCTATGTGCGTAATTCTAGTACCACCCGTGCGACATCTCCCCCCCCCCTCCGCAGCATGTGTCCGACCAGCACACCAGCACGAGCAGCACGCCATGCAGTAACAAACTCATTGACCGACCTTGGGCTTCATGACAAGAAAATTAGTTCGGGCAATGACTCATTTACCGACCACGGGTTTCGTAACCAGCACATTAAGATCGAGGGTTTTATTTGAGGGGTTGCAACCAAGGCAGCCTGCATGTTACGACACTGTTTACGAGCAAGTGTAATGAAAAGATTAATACCGATGCTAAATCTAGTCTGATCAAAATGATTGCGACTTGTCTATCTTCTATTTCTATTACTTAATAGCCGTTACCCGCGACTCCGTCCGCGCAAAATTCGTTTATCGCTATCCCGCGGGAACTATGAGATTTTTCGGGATAAAAACTACCCTTTGTCCTTCTCCGGGATTCAAACTATCTGTACACCGAATTCCATCTAAATCGGTAAAGTAACAAACAAACAAACAGACTTACAAACTTTCGCATTTATAATATTAGTTGGAAAGTAGGATAAATTGTTTGTCCTGACTGATTCATTATCGTCCAGTCGAAACTACTGGAGCCAGAATTTTTAAATTTGGCAGACATGTTTTTTGAGGATCATAGTGATCCACTAAGAAGGGATTTTTCGAAATTAGGGGTCCAAAGTGTGTATACAAGTCCGTCATTTTTGAAGATAGAACTTTGAAACTTTTAAGGGTTTAAATTAGAAATAAAATAAACACGTCATTCAGCGATTTTAGAAATTCAACCCCTAAAAGGGTCAAAAAGGGGATGAAAGTACATACTTATGGAACTTTGATCGTTTATGAAGTTGTTGCGTTCCAATCCCAAAAACGTATTTAAACTAATTTTAAGAAATAAAAAATGGTATAGAGTTGCGGGAAACCGGTGGATGCAAGTGGCGAGTTGTCGTTCATTGTGGCGTTCTAAGGGGGAGGCCTTTGTTCAGCAGTGGACGTCTTCCGGCTGATGATGATGATGATTATGAAAAAATAGTAAATTTAGTTCCATTTTTTGTTAAAAAAAACAATATGTAACTTATAAAATCGTATAACAACTGGGTACCTATTTTACCTATTTATCAACTTGTTTCATATTTTGAGAAAAGCACTATACCTACAAACTTCGATCAGCATCGCTCGCATATTCAGCCTGCTGTTATAAGACGGGTTAACGCTTCCGTTTCCACTAGAGATTTGTCGACCACAGTGCAATCACATACCGGGTGTGGCCTGTAATATTATGAATATGAGCAAATAATTAAAAAGTAGATTATACTCGTCAAACTGAACAACATTAGTTCAGCGACTTTTAAAAATAATTAGTTTTTTAATTTTTATTACACTTAAGTTTATGCGAAGAAGCAATGTAAAGCAAAATGCTTGTTGTTTGTAGGTTGACACTGTTGACAGGCGACGTCAGTTGTGTTCTAGGACGGCGTACATTGATAGCAGTATTTAATTTGTATGAAAAAGGGAAAATCTAAGGACTCCATTATTTTTAAAACTCGCTGAACTAATGTTGTTCAGTTTGACGAGTACGATCTGTTTTAATTGTTTGCTCGTATTACCACACCCGGTATAGGAACATCTCTCCAATTTCTGTATGGCCATGTCAATATGTAGGTACACGTGTTGCTAGCGAAAAGACCCTGTGGATTTGACAGTAACTATATATTAGTAGGATTGCACCTGTGTATGTAAAAGAAATATTGTAGAATCAAAGTATAAGTAGGTATCACAGTTGTTGTTATTTCAGTCAGTAATCAGTTAACTACCCCTTAAGCCGACTTAGTAGGACATCGCCGGCAATTATCGCATACCTATATCATTGTACTTTGATGTGGCGTAAAGGCCAAAATACTGCCTAGGCATTTTGAATTCTACCTTTCAACGAAAAGGTTATAGCTTTCCTTTACATCAAAAAAATTACTATCTAAGTACGCGACGACGCGATATGATATAGTTTATTGCGAACTGTTTATAATACCTGCGTGGATATCATTATCACGTTATCATTAGTTTAATTAAATTAGCCCGGCCCAGTTTAATACGATAATAGTTATGTTGAGCGAATCATCGCGATGTACAATTGATTTGTTTTGTTCATAAAAATTGCATTAACTTGGTAAATATGATTGGTTTTTTGGAGTATTTTTGTATTTTTTATTTCAACTCCAAATTTGTTACTTTTACGGGTATCCCGTGAAACCATATCGAAAATACAAACTGAGACATGGATGCACAGAAAAACTAGAAAAAGAGACCAGCACTGGGAATCGAACCCAGGTCCTCAGCATTCCGTGCTGCGTGCTATAACCCCTACACCACTGCTGGTCAGGAATCTAGACACGAATTTTTCCTATGCATACATATCTCAGGTTGCTTATTGAATTGAATAAGCAACCTGAGATTTATGCGATAAACGCTGTGGCACAGGCTGTGGTAAACGCAATGCGTTTAACGCACATCAATTTTGTATCAGATAATCTAAGTATCAACTTTTAACATAAACTAAAAAGGAAAAATAATAAATTAAAAACATCAAAAAACCTGAATGCCTTAAAAATATTCAAAAGAAGAAAACAAGTGTAGCCCCCTGAGCCCGAACTTTTTTTAACAGGCATAGGTACTATTTAAGACCTGGACGTGGTTCACCAACTTTCTTATTTTGGATTGATTTCAAAATTCTTAAAATTCTTTATTCTATGAACAATTTGTATTTGTACGCGAGGGCTCAGGAGGATAGTGGTCTACTTAAGTTCCACAGTCGGGACCCATTACCCATTAGGTGCTAAGAATTTTTGAGCTGGTCACAATTTAAATATATCCCGACTTGTACTTTAAGTTAGCTACTTAACAGAGTTCTAGACCACTATACATATTTTCTTCTTTTTAATATTTTTAAGGCAGTCGGGTTTTTTGATATGGTGGATTAAGGGGCTGTTTCACCACCCATTGATTAATGTTATTTTACGGATAAATGTGATGCCGTCTCCGTCTATTCGAACAAAACAAACAGAGATGGCATCTTATTTATCCGTCAAATAAATTTTATCAATGGATGGTAAAACTATTACCTATACCCATTTATATATACTTTTAGAATGGGCTAATTATTAGCTTTCATTTGACGCCCATATTGTTACATTACATTTTTTTACAAGACCTATTCTAACGATACCCCACACTACGAGGTTGGATGAGATAAAAAAAATCACCCCCACTTTATGTCTATGGGAGGTACTCTAAATTTTTTTTAAATTTTTCGAAATTTTTATTGTTCCATTTTGTCAGCATACTTTACATATATATTCGTTCAAAATTACAGCTTTCTAGCATTGATAGTCCCTAAGCAAAGCCGCGGACGGACAGACAGACAGACAGCTTAGACAGACAGACATGGCGAAACTATAAGGGTTCCGTTTTTGCCATTTTGGCTTTTGGTACAGTACTTGAAATATTATCCTATCTATAACATGTGGGTAAGTACATCAGTAAGTACTAAATTTGAATTTCATTAGATTACTGGACATACCTAAGTGAAATTCGACTCGTAAAATGATAACTACGTCGTCCATGTAAGCATAGCAAGTTAAACAAAAAAAATACCGTTAAAATTAACCTAAGTACACAGCTTTCTAGAAATGATACTTACTATTTGAGCAAAACCGCGGACAGACAGACAGACAGACATGGCGAAACTATAAGGGTTCCGTTTTTGATATTTTGGCTACGGAACCCTAAAAGCTGGTAAAAAGAACAAAGAATGTTATAAAAGTTTCAGACCAAACATCCACGTCACAAAAATGACATTATTTCCTGACAAATTCCAATAATCAAAACCAATCTATCCATTACAAACTAAAGAGCGCTAAGTCGACATACTTCAATCTTTAAAATGCACCTTGATGTTCAAGTATCTGCGTTGATATTTTAACGTCGCTTATCAGAGCTAGCGACCTTCACAACCGGATCGCCGCAGACGCAGATATTAGTAAGTAAAAAAATAGATACGTTGTGTGTTGTGTACTCAATCCAGCGCGTCCGGGGAAGTACCTGTTAGTTATCGCGCTGCCAAAATTAAGACGCCTTTAGTGGTAAAGGTAATATTCAATGATTTAGAACGTCATACCATAACTAAGATAGCTTTTACAAGAACCAATGAGGCTGAGACAAAAGAATAACGATTTAAGTATCAGAAGCAACGCTTCTAGCTTGCTTGTTTTTTCAGCCTTTATTTTGACCACGGCGTAAGGCTTTGTAAAGCTTACAGTTAGGCTGCATTTCCACCAGAGATGTGTTAGAATGCGTTGCGAGGAATGCGTTGTGTTAGTCTTGAACCATTAAAAAGTACTTCACTTACCTCTATCCTCGCTCCGCCGAGCTGTTTCCACTAGCTGAAAATTTAGCAGTTATTACGACCAATAGTAGGTACGCGCGGCGTAAGTAAACTTTACCTCCTGCAGGGTGGCTCCCACTGGCTCCCGGGCATTTTTCACTCTGGTCCACCTAAGGAACAAGTGTGCCAAGTCTCATCCTTTAATGTCAAAAATATTGGTGTTGTCCTTTAAGTACCCCACTATATGGTTTTATTAAGAGTGTACCTACAAGTGTTCTGGATATCCTGGCTGCAGCATCAGGCCGAGAATTCCATAATCTTGCGTAGTTGTATAACATACATGGGTATTTCAAATTTTACGCCCCAAATACTTATGTTTGAAAGTAAAGTAAATACCCATTATGCTTCTAAGATTCCTACCGCAGCGAACAAAAGAGCTGATGATTTTGAAACGGTGAACCGATTTTGATAAAACATGTCTAAGAACCATCGCTAGAAAACCTGCTTTCAAATAAAAAAACCGCATTCAAATCGGTCTACCCTATCGGTCAGACACAGGCAGACACACATAGCGGTCAAACTTATAACACCCCTCTTTTTGTGTCGGGGGTTAAACACTGAGCGGGGGTAGGTAAATAAAGCGGTTTCTATTGGTTTATGATATGTGTTTACATTTCTCGCAACACAACCTCGGACATCTCTGGTGTGAACGCAGCCTTAAGCCTTAAGGCCGTTTAGAAATAGCGAGAAAAATGGTGCGTCGAGCAGCATTTCGGCATGAAAGAAGAACCTAAAATTAGCAATGTCGTATTGGATAATAAATACTTTTAGTAAAATCTTCGTCTCACCACTTTTAGTGGCATTTAGGCCCTATACTAGAGTAAAAATTTTGTTTCGTGTGATTACTTTTTAACAATGAAGGCACTGAGGTGCAGCCATTTCAGATAAAACTTTTGGTGGGATATTTTTTTAATGAAACCGTGTTTTTCTACCAATTTCTCAATTGACAAGATTTCATTTTCTGAACACCTGTAAATTACTACAGGAATCGATAGAGTTTTGCCTCCTGATCATGGGAAAATATTAATTACAATTTATTTCTCCATATTTAAAAAAATACAAAAAAAATATCTAAATTTGCCAACACTAATACAGAATAGATATGATTCCTTTGGCTTTTTCACCAGAAAAAGGAGCTCTCATAATTTTGATAACTTCTACGTCAGATTTACGTGATATTTCCTTTAAATAGAGACTAGACAAAAGTAATGGATCATCTTAAAAAAATTGTAATAAATTAATTAATAATCGTAGCGAATTTGTAAAAATATCAGAGTCTTTCTCTTTCCAACCAGAATACAGAGAACGAATCAAATTATAGTCTTAGAAATATGAAATCTAGTCAATTGTGCAATATCTTCTCAGATTAATCATGAATCGCGCCACAGCTCAGAGTACTTTTTAGGGTTCCGGAGCCAAAATGGCAAAAACGGAACCCTTAGTTTCGCCATGTCTGTCTGTCTCTCTGTCTGTCTGTCTGTCCGTGGCTTTGCTCAGGGACTATCAATGCTAGAAAGCTGTAATTTTGCACAAATATATAAGTAAACTATGCCGACAAAATGGTACAATTAAAAATTCAAAAAAATTTTTTTTTAATGTATCTCCCATAGACGTAAAGTGGGGTGATTTTTTTTTCTCATCCTACCCTATAGTGTGCTGTAACCAACGCTTATAGAAGCTTGATAACAATATTATGTATCTATATATTAGGTTCCTATATAATATGACAATATATTTACTTGCGTTGTTGACGAATTAAAAAATTCGAACATCATAAAGAACTTAAATTTATTAGATCGCCTACAAGTGTTCTAAGAGGTCATAGAATTTTGTTTTCAAGTGTCAACGATTTATGCGTTCAAGTGCGTGAGACCGGCCGTGTTAATTTTTGCTCAAGTAGACTAATAAAGTTATCGATTTATGGGAGTTTGTGGAACGTTCTCGAAATTCGAATGCATGTTTTTTTTTATTATAGGTTTGATAGAAGGGATAGGGCAAGGAGAGCTTTGTTATGGAAGGAGGTTTGAAAGTTAGTGAATTTCGGGACGCGAGACGCTACGGTGTTCTTACTTACAGATGTGTTACTAACATTAATTCATAGTATAAAACTTAGTGTATTTGTTTATTCGCTTAATAAAATAAAACGATAAAATATACGAGAGCGAATCCCGAATTCGATCGTATGAATACGTGGACTTATAATCAAATTGTGTATAGTGTAGTGTTTAGTATTAAGTGTGGTTTGTGGACTAGACTCTTTGTTCGTGAGGCAGGTCGAGATATCTCGATCTCGCAGTAGCGGAGACTCGACGTTAATCGGGACTATAATATTATCGGCAGCTAAGTTTTAGACATAATTTTTGAGACAATTATTATTAGTGTTATAAACTGAAATCTGAGTTGACTATTTTTTCTATTACACTTCTAGGTATTTTATTGAAACTATTGAAATCTAAAATTAACCAATTACTCTCTTGTAAACAAAATTTAATTAATAATTATAACGGATTGTTTATTACTTTAGTTATACAAATAGTAGGGGCGAGCCATTGAATAGTAGTTCTAAGTTTGTAGTTATATTTTTAGTAGTATTTTCTGAATGGTTAAGATATAATTATAGTTACTTAGGGGCGGACGGATGATTATTTCATAATTCCTTCAGTACAGTTTTTCTAAGGTTTTAGGCATAGTTTTATTTGGTTAATTTAATTTAGTTATTCGTTTGGTTGCTTTTGTTTTCGGCGTGTTTGACTCAGTCATAAGCAGAGCTTCGTTTCATACTATTATTATTATTATGTATGATTGAGTGCAAATTAGTGAATATATAAATTTGCTTTTAATTTTAAGGTGTCACTGTGATTTCGTTGGAGTAAAGGGAAGAGTGTATTTCATCTAACTCACTACTCTGCGTCACTCACTCAACCTGACATTTCATCGAATTACTGTGTCAAACGTAGCGTTGCTTGTTTGATTCTAGTCTGTGTCAATCTAGAGAACTTAGTAGGATATTACTGTTACACTTCACACACATTCTGTTACACTGCACAACATTACACGTGAAATTATTCAATTCCACAACAAACACTAGGTACACACCGCGTTTTTTATTCATTCAAAATACACACACTACTTAACACACCTGCTAGAAGGTTATTTGGCTGAGATTAGCTCCTGGATAAACCGGACAGCAATACGTCACATACTAGAACTCTTTGAGTTCTTCACACACACTAGGTATACACACAAGCCCTGAGCCATTTGGGTGTTTATGATTTTTGCTAGTGACTCTGAGGTGCGTCGTCTCGGCCTTTCGACCCTTGACCGTCAGCGTCTTGTGTGAAGACTGGTTAGAGCTGTATCCTTTACTGGAGTTCACAGAATGGTAGATATTATATTCATTTAAATGGTATTCAGACCCCCTTGTATATCACTTCAACACTCTCTAGTCCTTTGACACAGACATCCGCGGCTGCTTTCGTAATAGGGAAGCGTAATTGCAAGCGTAAAATTAGTAAGCGTAATTTGCATGATTTGCGTGTTTTTAATGTGTGAATGAACGATTGAAATTGTATGAAAGGTATATATTTATAGGTAGGATATTTTGGGTTGGGTCATACCCCATCCAGAATGAGCATTAAATTGTGTAAGTTTGGCTACAACGTAGCCTATTTAATTTAAATACACAAATTTGCGTTCATTGAAAGGCCTTTTCGAGGTAGGGGATCTTTCAGTTAGGGCCAAAAAAAATTATCAGAGAGCTTAAGAGTATATTTTGATTTGGAGGCGATCGGCGGAACTACAATTGGAACAGTGATTATTTTATATTTAACGAGTTGTTCTATTTATTTATTTTTATTAACACAACGTAAAAGAGGGTCCCATTTTGAGAACTAAACGATCACGTTAATTTCGACCAATTATTGAGGTATGAGATAGCTTTAATTACGTGCGTTATTTACTCCAGTGCTTTTATTCATTTTTAATAAGGCCTGGGTAATAATGT